>NW_025550776.1:42500-80000 GCF_905237065.1 Salmo salar | reverse complement strand
AAGGTCCCACAGTTGACAGTGCATGTCAGAGCAAAAACCAAGCCATGAGGTCGAAGGAATTGTCCGTAGAGCTCTGAGACAGGATTGTGTCGAGGAACAGATCTGGGGAAGGGTAGCAAAACATTTCTGCAGCATTGAAGGTCCCCAAGAACACAGTGGCCTCCATCGTTCTTAAATGGAAGAAGTTTGGAACCACCAAGACTCTTCCTAGAGCTGGCCGTCCGGCCAAACTGAGCAATCGGGGGAGAAGGACCTTGGTCAGGGAGGTGACCAAGAACCCGATGGTCACTCTGACAGAGCTCCAGAGTTCCTCTGTGGAGATGGGAGAACCTTCCAGAAGGACATCCATCTCTGCAGCACTCCACCAATCAGGCCTTTATGGTAGAGTGGCCAGACGGAAGCCACTCCTCAGTAAAAGGCACATGACAGCCCGCTTGGAGTTCGCCAAAAAGGCCCCCAATGACTCTCAGACCATGAAAAACAAGATTCGACTTATGTAACCAATTTTAGAATAAAGCTGTAACGTTACAAAATGTGGGGGAAAAAGAATTGAAGGGGTCTGAATACTTTCCGAAGGCGCCGTAGCTACTACCAATATGGTGCGTTATAATGCTGCAGAAATGGGTTGATTCTGCCTCGCTAACGGAGGAGAACAAACATCTAGGTTGTTAGGTAAAATGGCTACGTGAAATGTTGTATGGTGTTGAGGCCTGCTGTAACCTGACTGGTAACATTTAGTCAACAGCGTACTGTAGTGAGACTACGGCCGTAGAGAGACCAGAGGGGGAGACTACGGCCGTAGAGAGACCAGAGGGTGAGACTACGGCCGTAGAGAGACCAGAGGGGGAGACTACGGCCGTAGAGAGATGGGGGTGAGATCAGAGGGTGAGACTACGGCCGTAGAGAGATCGGGGTGAGACCAGAGGGCGAGACTACGGCCGTAGAGAGAGATCGGTGTGAGACCAGAGGGGGAGACTACGGCCGTAGAGAGACCAGAGGGGGAGACTACGGCCGTAGAGAGATGGGGGTGAGATCAGAGGGTGAGACTACGGCCGTAGAGAGATCGGGGTGAGATCAGAGGGCGAGACTACGGCCGTAGAGAGAGAGATCGGGGTGAGACCAGAGGGCGAGACTACGGCCGTAGAGAGACCAGAGGGGGAGACTACGGCCGTAGAGAGACCAGAGGGGGAGACTACGGCCGTAGAGAGACCAGAGGGCGAGACTACGGCCGTAGAGAGACCAGAGGGCGAGACTACGGCCGTAGAGAGACCAGAGGGCGAGACTACGGCCGTAGAGAGACCAGAGGGCGAGACTACGGCCGTAGAGAGACCAGAGGGGGAGACTACGGCCGTAGAGAGACCAGAGGGGGAGACTACGGCCGTAGAGAGACCAGAGGGGGAGACTACGGCCGTAAATTAGCTTTAGAGTTGCCTTCTGGGTCAAGACAGGAAGCTACAGATTAACAATCATGTCCTCAATACAGTCTACAGACATTAAGTTTCCTTATTGATGTCACCTGTTAAATCCACTTCAAATCAGTGTAGATGAAGGGGAGGAAACGGGTTAAAGAAGGATTTTTAATCCTCGATACAATTGAGACATGGATTGTGTATGTCTGCCATTCAGAGGGTGAATGTGGCAAGACAGAAGATTGAAGTGTCCTTGAACGGGGGGGGGGGGGGATGGTAGTAGGTGCCAAACGCACCGGTTTGTTTCAAGAACTGCAACGCTGCTGGGTTTTTCACACTCAACAGGTTCCCGTGTTTACTACTCAATATTAGGAGGGTGTTCCGAATGTTCGGTGACCTCGGACCATAACAATACTCACATGACCGTGTTGTCATCCACTAAGATGTCACAACTATGGGCAGGGCAAGAGATGGTCTGGAAACAGAAGAAGACAATGAGTTCAATAGACGGTGGAATAAACAGTTAGTGTAAATCAATCCCTTTATCCATAAGATTAAAAAAAAAAAAAATTAGGCTGCAGCAGCACCACTACCTGTCCCATCCCTTCCTCGATGATTTTGGTTGTCAGGTAATCTCCCCAGCACTGCATACAGAACTTGTGTCCACACTCGAGGCCAGTGAAATACTGTGGGGAAAACAACGTAAACAATATTTTAGGATTTCAGACACCACCACCACCGAAACAGCCGAGTCTCAGGTCTCCGACCGGAGGGAAATCCTTCCAGAGCACAATGTTTGTCACAGCTTCATCTGCATCCAATACGGATCCGTAGTCCGTAGTCTGCAGTATAGGGTACGACGAAGACCCAGATCCAGTGAGTCCCCTACAGGACCCTGGGAAAACATTTGGTCGCCACGGATACCACTGGACAGACGTGACTTTCGAAACAACATTTAATCTCTTGGGTGTGTTTTTCACAATGTGTATCATCTGCCTAAAGAGATGTTGTTTCCTGGATAGACCGCTGTCATGTTTCCTGTCAGATCTGCCACAGCGCATTGCCTAGCAACAAACAAAAAAAACAACACAGTGGAATGTCATTGAATAGCTCATTTCTTTCTCTCTGAGTATTATTCTCTACCTTTTTACCTCTAGGCAAGTTAAGAACAAATTCTTATTTACAACGACGGCCTAGGAACAGTGGGTTTAACTGCCTTGTTCAGGGGGGGGCAGAACGACAGGTTTTGTACCTTGTCAGCTCGGGGGATTCGATCTAGCAACCTTTCGGGTTACCAGTCCAACGCTCTAACCACTAGGGTACCCTGCCGCCCCAGGTATGAGGGACAGTCACTTAACCTCAGAACACAGAGCTGGTGTCACTGATTCCTTACGGACTTTGTATTTTGTGAACCAGGGCTCCCTGGGAAGAGGCATCGGTCTCACAGAGACTACCCTGAAATCAATTAGGGTTAAAAAACAAACAGTGAAATAACTAAATAAAATCCACTGTGTAATGGACTTACAGCTGACCCCCTGAGCCCGCAATACATCAACACAGACTAACGTCACATGATGCAGCTGACCCCCTGACCCCGCAATACATCAACACAGACTAACGTCACATGATGCAGCTGACCCCCTGACCCCGCAATACATCAACACAGACTAACGTCACATGATGCAGCTGACCCCTTGACCCCACAATACATCAACACAGACTAACATCACATGATGCAGCTGACCCCCTGACCCCGCAATACATCAATCTGATACGGTAATATAATATAATATATGAGTTTAGATAGTAGATCTGATACGGTAATATAATATAATATATGAGTTTAGATAGTAGATCTGATACGGTAATATAATATAATATATGAGTTTAGATAGTAGATCTGACACGGTAATATAATATAATATAATATATGAGTTTAGATAGTAGATCTGATACGGTAATATAATATAATATAATATATGAAGAGGACTGACTGAGTTGGGGTAGTTTAGATAGTAGATCTGATACGGTAATATAATATAATATATGAAGAGGACTGACTGAGTTGGGGTAGTTTAGATAGCAGATCTGACACGGTAATATAATATAATATATGAAGAGGACTGACTGAGTTGGGGTAGTTTAGATAGCAGATCTGACACGGTAATATAATATAATATATGAAGGGGACTGACTGAGTTGGGGTAGTTTAGATAGCAGATCTGACACGGTAATATAATATAATATATGAAGAGGACTGACTGAGTTGGGGTAGTTTAGATAGCAGATCTGACACGGCAGGTCCTGAGCAGCAGATCTGGTGCTCATCAGTCTTGTTCTTGACTTCTTGCAGGGGTTGATGACATGGCACTCGGAGAACAACTTATCCACGTTGCCGTCGAAATACCTGCAGAGAGAAGAGGAGAAGAGAGGAAGAGAGGAAGAGAAGAAGAGAAGAGAAGAGAGGAAGAGAAGAAGAGAAGAGAAGAGAGGAAGAGAAGAGAGGAAGAGAAGAGAGGAAGAGAAGAGAGGAGAAGAGAGAGAGAATTGGCGAGGGCACTAGAACAGTCTGCAGCACTCGGCCTCACCCTCGGTCACCCAACCAAGGAGGGCCTACAGCAGCACCTAGATCTTCTGCACAGATTCTGTCAGACCTGGGCCTCGACAGACCTGGGCCCCGACAGACCTGGGCCCCGACAGACCTGGGCCCCGACAGTAAATCTCAGTAAGACAAAAATAATGGTGTTCCAAAAAAGGTCCAGTTGCCAGGACAACGAATCCAAATTCCATCTAGACGTCGTTGCCCTGGAGCACACAACAGACTGTACATACCTCGACCTAAACATCAGCACCACAGGTAACTTCCACAGAGCTGTGAACGATCTGAGAGACAAGAAGGGCTTTCTACGCCATCAAAAGGAACATAAAATTCAACATACCAATTAGGATCTGGCTAAAAATACTTGAATCAGTTATAGAACCCATTGCCCTTTACGGTTGGGAGGTCTGGGGTCCGCTCACCAACCAAGATTCACAAAATGGGACAAACACCATATTGAGACTCTGCATGCAGAATTCTGCAAAAATATCCTCAGTGGACAATGTAAAACACCAAATAATGAATGCAGAGCAGAATTATGCCGATACCAGCTAATTATCAAAATCCAGAAAAGAGCCGTTAAATTCTACAACCACCTAAAAGGAAGTGATTCCCAAACCTTCCATAACAAAGCCATCACCTACAGAGAGATGAACCTGGAGAAGAGTCCCCTAAGCAAGCTGGTCCTGGAGCTCTGTTCACAAACACAAACAGACCCCACAGAGCCCCAGGACAGCAACACAATTAGACCCAACCAAATCATGAGAAAACAAAAAGATAATTACTTGACACATTCCAAAGAATTTACCAAAAAATAGAGCAAACTAGAATGCTATTTGGCCCTAAACAGAGAGGACACAGTGGCAGAATACCTGACCACTGTGACTGACCCAAATTTAAGGAAAGCTTTGACTATGTACAGACTCAGTGAGCATAGCCTTGCTATTGAGAAAGGCCGCCGTAGGCAGACCTGGCTCTCAAGAGAAGACAGGCTATGTGCAACACTGCCCACAAAATGAGGTGGAAACTGAGCTGCACTTCCTAACCTCCTGACAAATGTATGACCATATTAGAGACACATATTTCCCTCAGATTACACAGATCCACAAAGAATTAGAAAACAAACCCAATTTTGATAAACTCCCATATCTATTGGGTGAAATGCCACAGTGTTTCATCACAGCAGCAAGATTTGTGACCTGTTACCACAAGAAAAGGTCAACCAGTGAAGAACAAACACCATTGTACACTGCTTTGACCTTTTCCACATTGTTATGTAACAGCCTCATTTTAAAAATGGATAAAATGTTTTATACATTTGCAAACAGAAAAAAATAATAATTTAAAAACTGTTTTTTGCTTTGTCATTATGGGATGTTGTGTGTAGATTGATGAGAGGGGGGGGGGAAATAATTGAATCCATTTTAGAATAAGGCTGTAACGTAACAATGTGGAAAAAGTCAAGAGGTCTGAATACTTTCCCAATACACTGTAAATACAACACATATTTATGTTAATTCATTTTCCTTTAACTATTTGTACATCGTTACAACACTGTAAATAGCATTATATATATATATATATAACTTTAGAACCTTCGTGAGTAATGTTTACTGTTCATTTTTATTGTTTATTTCACTTTTATTTATTATCTACTTCATTTGCTTTGGCAACGTTAACATACATGTTTCCCATGTCAATAAAACCCTTTGAACTGGACGGACGGACACAGCGTAACGTTGTGTTTGGCAATACGGATCGACACGTCATGCCAATAAAAATCGAATTCAAGGAGAGCGAGAGAGACAGAAACAAGCTTTTGACAAAACACGTCATCACAGCGTCTTTGAACTTTGAAACCAGAATGAAACAAGATCGTAAAACCGGAGAAATAAATCCCATACACACTGTTAACACACACACACACACACACACACACACACACACACACACACACACACACACACACACACACACACACACACAACAGGACAAATACACACACACACACACACTACACACACACACACACACACACACAGGACAAATACACACACACACACACACACACTACACACACACACACACAGAGACACACACACAGAGACACACACTACACACACTACACACACACAGAGACACACACACACACACACACACACTACACACAGACACACACACACACACAGGACAAATACACACACACACACACACACTACACACACACGACAAATACACACACACACACACTACACACACACACACTACACACACACACACAGAGACACACACTACACACTACACACACACAGAGACACACACACACACACAGAGACACACACACACAGAGACACACACACACAGAGACACACACACACAGAGACACACACACACAGAGACACACACACACAGAGACACACACACACAGAGACACACACACACACACACACACACACACACACAGAGACACACACACACACCTTTCCATGAGCTTCTCTCTGTCCCAGTTAAAGTGACTCAGAAGGATTCTGGTGATTGTTGCCGGATTCTAAGAAAAGGACACAGAGAGAGAAATAGTTTGGTTATTTATACACCCAACAAGTTACCACTGTATACAGTCCAACATAAGGCATGGAAAACAGTCACTAATGGTTATTTATACACCCAACAAGTTACCACTGTATACAGTCCAACATAAGGCATGGAAAACAGTCACTAATGGTTTGACTGTTGGTATTATGATAATGCTGTTAAGAGGCTAAGAGATACAACATTTTAAAAAAATTATAAAAAAATGGGAGCTGTAGCCTAGGACAGGTTTATAATGTTGTTTTTGTCACTATTAAAAAAAAAAAAAAAAAACATTATAACATAGAAGATAATGTGTGAGTGCCAGTCAAACCTCATCACTGATCATAACTACGGCATTGTGTTTTAATAGCAAGAGATTATCCTGGATTTTAAGAGTTATCCAGAAACCAGAAAACTGGACCTATTCCCCCATCAGGAGACTGAAAAGATTTGGTATGGGTCATCAGATTCTCAAAAAGGTTCTACAGCTGCACCATCGAGAGCATCCTGACTGGTTGCATCACCGCCTGGTATGGCAACTGCTCGGCCTCCGACCGCAAGGTACTACAGAGGCTAGTGCAAACGGCCCAGTACATCACTGGGGCTAAGCTGCCTGCCATTCAGGACCTCTATACCAGGCGGTGTCAGAGGAAGGTCCTAATAATTGTCAAAGACTCCAGTCACCCTAGTCACAGACTGTTCTCTCTGCTACCGCACGGCAAGCGGTACTGCAGCGCCAAGTCTAGGTCCAAGAGGCTTCTTAACAGCTTCTACCCCTGAAGCCATAAGACTCCAGAACAGCTAATCAAAGGGCTACCCAGACCCATCTTTTACCCTGCTGCTACTCTCTGTTGATCATCTATGCATAGTCACTTTAACTCTACCTACATGTACATACTACCTCAATTAACCAGTGCCCCCACACATTGGCTCTGTACCGGTACCCCCTGTATATAGCCTCCACATTGACTCTGTACCGGTACCCCCTGTATATAGCCTCCACATTGACTCTGTTCCGGTACCCCCTGTATATAGCCTCCACATTGACTCTGTACTGGTACCCCCTGTATATAGCCTCCACATTGACTCTGTACCGGTACCCCTATATATTGCATTACTTTTGACTAGAGCCCTATGGCACCCTATATAGTGCACTACATTTGACCAGAGCCCTATGGCACCCTATTCCATATATAGTGCACTACTTTTGACCAGAGCCACTGTAAAGAGAATTAAGTCTCATTTGGGACACAACCACTGTCATGCTGTCTCAACAATGGTGTCTCAACCAAAACCACATTCATAAAAATTAAAAATAAATTTTTTTTTTTATTTTTTTTTTATGTAAATCAGCAGCCAGTTTCTGATGTGGTGGTTTTTTGCATTTCAGATAAAGTCAAGAGAAGACAAGAGGTTTGATTGTAGTGTAATACCCTGGTGAATAAGGAAGTTAGCTTCTATCGTGTCACGGTGTTAGATCATCCACTGGTTGGCTAACTCTGGATCATTGCTTGCTCTACAGGCTATGTGTTTGGAAACATCTCATATAGTGTGGGGAACCCCGCTTGTGCTTGTGAAATCAAATTTGATTTGTCACATGCGTCGTAAAACAGCAGGTGTAGAGACTAAACAGTGAAATGCAGAGAGAAAGAGAGAGAGAGAACAATAGACAATAACAAGGAATAAATACACAATGAGTAATGATAACTTGGCTATATACTCAACAGTACACAGGATACCAGTACAGAGTCGATGTGCAGGGGTATGAGGTAATTGTGGTAGACGTATATACAGTGCATTTGGGAAAAGTATTCAGACCCCTTCACTTTTTGCAAATTTTGCTATGTTACTGCATTGTTCTAAAAAATTATTACAATTATTTATTTTCCACACCAATAATTGTATATTTTTTTTTAGAATAAGGCAGTAACGTAACAAAATGTGGAAAAAAGTGAAGGGGTCTGAATACTTTCCCAAATGCACTGTATGAACACAATACCCCCATAAAGACAAAAGCGAAAACAGGTTTTTAGAATTTTTTGCAAATGTATTAGAAAATAAAAACAGAATGACCTTATTTACATAAGTATTCAGACCCTTTGCTATGAAACTCAGAATTCTACAAATTTACTTTTAACAAGGCACACCTGTTAAATGAAATGCATTCCAGGTGACTACCTCGTGGAAGCTGGTTGAGAGAATGCTAAGAGTGTGCAAAGCTGTCATCAAGGCAAAGGGTGGCTACTTTAAAGAATCTCAAATATATTTTGATTTGTTTAACACTTTGGTTACTTCAAAATGTCTTCACTATTATTCTACAATGTAGAAAATAGTAAAAATAAAGAAAAACCCTTGAATGAGTACGTGTCCAAATGTTTGACTAGTATTGTATATCTACCTTGTACCCCTGCACATGGACTCGGTACTGGTACCAAAGCCAAGTTATCGTTAGTCATTGTGTGTTTATTATTAAGTGTTTCACTTTTCTATTGTCTTTCTCTCTCGCGTTGTTGGGAAGGCCCCGTAACTAAACATTTCACTGTTAGTCAACACCCGTTGTTTAGCAAGCATGTGACAAAATAACATTTGATTTGAGACTAGACCTACATACTGTACAGCTGAGTTCCTCCTCTAGGATTCATGCACAAGGCTTAGCTTAGAATTCACCTCCAACGTTGACAATTTAAAGATATTAAATTGTCAAAAATTCGATTTAAATTCTTAGCTACACCAGGCTGTGCCGATACATACAGAACACTTAGTTCTACCAATTCAAAGCTCTAGTTAGGGTGTCCGACTGTTAATCCCCGGACTATCTCTTTAGACCAGAGGGACTGGAAAATGGTGGAAACTGTGTTGTTGTTATTACTCAGGCTGTGATGAAACTGACTAGGGGCAGTGGGGGCACGGCCAGCTGAACACATCCCAATGGGGGGGCAGTGGGGGCACGGCCAGCTGAACACATCCCAATGGGGGCAGTGGGGGCACGGCCAGCTGAACACATCCCAATGGGGGGCAGTGGGGGCACGGCCAGCTGAACACATCCCAATGGGGGCAGTGGGGGCACGGCCAGCTGAACACATCCCAATGGGGGGCAGTGGGGGCACGGCCAGCTGAGCACATCCCAATGGGGGGCAGTGGGGGCACGGCCAGCTGAACACATCCCAATGGGGGGGCAGTGGGGGCACGGCCAGCTGAGCACATCCCAATGGGGGCAGTGGGGGCACGGCCAGCTGAACACATCCCAATGGGGGGCAGTGGGGGCACGGCCAGCTGAACACATCCCAATGGGGGGCAGTGGGGCACGGCCAGCTGAACACATCCCAATGGGGGGCAGTGGGGCACGGCCAGCTGAACACATCCCAATGGGGGCAGTGGGGGCACGGCCAGCTGAACACATCCCAATGGGGGGCAGTGGGGGCACGGCCAGCTGAACACATCCCAATGGGGGCAGTGGGGGCACGGCCAGCTGAACACATCCCAATGGGGGCAGTGGGGGCACGGCCAGCTGAACACATCCCAATGGGGGCAGTGGGGGCACGGCCAGCTGAACACATCCCAATGGGGGGCAGTGGGGGCACGGCCAGCTGAACACATCCCAATGGGGGGCAGTGGGGGCACGGCCTAGCTGAACATATCCCAATGGAGGGCAGTGGGGCACGGCCAGCTGAACACATCCCAATGGGGGGCAGTGGGTGCACGGCCAGCTGAGCACATCCCAATGGGCAGTTTTATGAAATGATAGTAATGCTGAGGGGGGGGAATAGGCTACCCTGGCAGATAGTTTGATCACAGATGGGCTGTTTGGGAGGCACATAACTAGCTAGCTAACGTTTACAGCAATGTGTCATGATTAATTGATGTACTAGCTAACGTTAACTAGTACGGACATTTGAAAGAGACATCTAGCTAATCACCTAGCCTAGTTAACATCTAGCTAATCACCTAGCCTAGTTAACATCTAGCTAATCACCTAGCCTAGTTAACATCTAGCTAATCACCTAGCCTAGTTAACATCTAGCTAATCACCTAGCCAACATCTAGCTAATCACCTAGCCAACATCTAGCTAATCACCTAGCCAACATCTAGCTAATCACCTAGCCTAGTTAACATCTAGCTAATCACCTAGCCTAGTTAACATCTAGCTAATCACCTAGCCTAGTTAACGTTAGCTAATCACCTAGCCTAGTTAACGTTAGCTAATCACCTAGCCTAGTTAACGTTAGCTAATCACCTAGCCTAGTTAACGTTAGCTAATCAACTTGAACTTACCTAGCTAACGTTAATTAACTTCCGGGTGCGAGTTAGCTTAGCTAGCTACCTGACTTAGCTACCTGACTTAGCTACCTACAAGCCAGATAGGCGAAACAACTTTAGTCGATAACATGCAACAACAAAAAAAACAACAAAAAAACGCTAGGAAAAACACATTTGTCTTCAGTTAGCTTTACTAGTTATCTAAAATGATTCGTAGGATTTGGCTAGCTAACAGCGGCGTAGTGGCCTGTCAACTTCCCACCGTCCCCGGTGTTTCCTGCCCCGGACAACGCCTCACCTGGATGACCTCGTTGACCTCTCGGATACACTCCACCATATGCTGAAGTATCTGCTCGGCAGTCAACACTTCGAAACGGTAGTCCTCTTCCTCTTGTCCGGTCCCATGACCGCTACCCCCTAAGGTATCTAAACCTTCGTCCCGTTCCCCTCCAGCCTCGGCGGGATCGACCAGTTCCACCTCGTCGTCTCCTAGCTCCAGGGTGTCGTCGTCGTCGTCTCCCCGGTTCCTCTGCGCCGCTATCTTCGCTACATTCGTCCTCGTCGAAATCATAGTTATATCCTTCGTCTGAGTCCATTATTATCGGTTGTTGATATCGAGATGTGTTGACAAGTCGATGTTTTTTTTGGGGTTGGAATATGGGTAGGTTGTTGTTTTTTTGTTTGTTGTTATGGAATGTGTATAAAAAAACCCAACCCAACCAACAAAATAAAACCGGTCGGTAAAAAATAATGTTTCCAGTTGTAGCGAAAATAACAACAAATGTCGCCGCTAGATGAACCACACAAAGAGACGCGGCGTCATGACGCGCGTCAGTGGATGACTAGGGAGGAAAAAACGGATCAAAACACGGTCGTGGTTAGAAGGGATACAACTTTTTTTTTATGGTCAAATTAACGTAAAAAAAAGAAGATTATTTTGCTTTTTTTTTTTTGTTTGTTTAGCTAAACCCTAACTCTTTTTGTTTCTCTCTTCCTAACCTTAACCTAATTCTCCTAACCTTAACCTAATTCTCCTAACCTTAACCTAATTCTCCTAACCTGCTGCGTAAGTTCTCCAAAACACTGCTACGAAACGTAAAATACTCTAATGGTGATCCATAATGAATTACAAAATCCATTCATTTAATATAAATACAAATCGGACGTTAATTTGACAAAAGTTGGATCCCTTCTAGCTATGAGCTAAAACATATGCTTACAATGTTTTGTAATTTATTATCCGTGTTTTAAATTAAGTCAATTAAAATAATATTTCGGGGTATATTGAGTGCAGCGCAATGTTTATTTATTTATTTATTTATTTGTAGGTCACTACGGAAGTTGTAGAGCGCAGTTACATTTTGCTTAAAAGCGTTTTAAAACTCCGTGGTTAAACTAGTAAGAAATAGATGTAATTGTTGTAAAAAATAACAAAAAAACAGAATGTGATTCATTTACTATCATCCTAAATAAAAATATAGAATTATTTTTGTCACACTTATTTTATATTATGCCAATTTCCCCAATGTGGACAGTTTGTGGTACTGCATTTTCACCGCAGAATTACACGTCCTTTTTTTGCTTCAGATAGTTGACGTTCATATAAAAGTTTACAGTCATCCCGAATGCAGTAAATCGATTGATTTAAACAGATTCATATATTTGTCTTGGTACTATAGGCACCTGTCCGTCTCAGGACTTAAAACGTCTCTGCATAAAAGTCGATGATGGCAAACAAATACACGGGTTTGACAGTCATGCTATCACTAAAATGAAAGCCAACCTCTGTCATTATGTAGAAATACCTGGTGAGGTGATGATTCGTTTTAAGTTAAATAAAATTTTAAAAATCAGCCACTCAGAATCTCCATCCGACATTCTACAATTTAGATACCTGTCTTCAACAAATTGTCTTGTAACCAGTGATTTGTTAAATAGTGTTTGTTTAAACAGTGCATACACACCAAACGTTTGTCCCCTGTGCTATTGATTTTAACATGTTATACCTGGACGTGATTAACACATTTTATTTTTGTTACACTTAGCGCCAGATGCTATTTTTTTCTGGGTGGGTGGTTTTGGGGGAGAGCAGTGTGTTTTTCTTTCCTGGATTACATTCACTCTTTTGCAGGTTTTATTATACAATTTCTTCCATATAGTCACATGTCCTCATCTGCTTGCATGCTCCTATCCCTATCAATGTGTTTTGGTATTTCCCTTATGCACAGTTTTTTTCAGTGTGCTAACTTTTTACTTTATACCACAGGTCAGTACCAGTGTAACGGACTCTCCACCATTCATAGTGACAATGGTGGATCGGTTGTCCAGATCTGCAATAGGCTAACTAGCAATCATACCACACGTAAAAAAAAAACGTTAAAAGCTGCATACATTTTCTATATGAATCGACAAGAACAAATAGGAATAGCTGATATGCAGTGGAGAGGCATCATGAAAGAACATTGAAGACATGAGACACAGCTAAAACTGTTTCTACCCGCTGTTTATTATCTATGCATAGTCACTTCACCCCTACCTACATGTACACATTACCTCAACTAACCTGTACCCCAACACACCGACTCGGTACCGGTACCCCCTGTATATAGCCTCCACATTGACTCTGTACCGGTACCCCCTGTATATAGCCTCCACATTGACTCTGTACCGGTACCCCCTGTATATAGCCTCCACATTGACTCTTTACCGGTACCCCCTGTATATAGCCTCCACATTGACTCTGTACCGGTACCCCCTGTATATAGCCTCCACATTGACTCTGTACCGGTACCCCCTGTATATAGCCTCCACATTGACTCTGTACCGGTACCCCCTGTATATAGCCTCCACATTGACTCTGTACCGGTACCCCCTGTATATAGCCTCCACATTGACTCTGTACCGGTACCCCCTGTATATAGCCTCCACATTGAGTCTGTACCGGTACCCCCTGTATATAGCCTCCACATTGACTCTGTACCGGTACCCCCTGTATATAGCCTCCACATTGACTCTGTACCGGTACCCCCCTGTATATAGCCTCGTTATTTTATTATGTTACTTTTTATAATTTTTTTACTTTTGTTTATTTGGTAAATATTTTGTTAACCAACAATGCCGTTTAAGAAGAGTTAAGGGCTTGTGAAGTAAGCATTTCACAGTAAGGTCTACACTTGTTGTATTCGGCATGCATGTGACAAAAAAAGTTAGATTTAATTTGAAACATCTCCCCTATTGATCTTGTTTAGGGACAATACAATTATTCCACTGAATGTGCTGTCTGTTGCAGATCATCATTGTCCCAAGTCGTCCTATAATAATGTATCCTCTCATATTCTCCCAGCAGGCCCAGTTATTCAGGAAAGTTTAACACATGCTCTGACTCTCCAAGCAGAGTGACTATTCCTCAAGCATCTAGAAAACGCTAAAATTAAATATTTATCGTTTAACTTTTAAAATGTATTACCTTTTTATGTGTGGCATAAACACAACCAGTCACAATGTTTTTATCTGATTAGGCTCCTTCAACAGTCTCCTGTAGATGTTCATCCAAAATACACTACATACAAAAGTATGTGGACACCCCTTCAAATTAGGGTTTATAAAATCAAGCACACAGCCATAGACCAAAATTGGCAGAAGAATGGCCTTACTGAAGAGCTCAGTGACTTTCAACGTGGCACCGTCATAGGATGCCACTTCACAAACCGAGCCTCCAGTATTTATGCTGCAGTAGTTTATGTGTCGGGGGGGCTAGGGTCAGTCTGTTACATCTGGAGTATTTTTCTTGTCTTATCCGGTGTCCTGTGTGAATTTAAGTATGCTCTCTCTAATTCTCTCTTTCTCTCTTTCTTTCTCTCTCTCCGAGGACCTGAGCCCTATGACCATGCCTCAGGACTACCTGACATGATGACTCCCAGCTGCCCCCAGTCCACCTGGTTGTGCTGCTGCTCCAGTTTCAACTGTTCTGCCTGCGGCTATGGAACCCTGACCTGTTCACTGGACGTGCTACATGTCCCAGACCTGCTGTTTTCAACTCTCTAGAGACAGCAGGAGCGGAAGAGATACTCTCAATGATCGGCTATGAAAAGCCAACTGACATTTACTCCTGAGGTGTTGACCTGTTGCACCCTCGACAACTACTGTGATTATTATTATTTGACCCTGCTGGTCATTTATGAACATTTTAACATCTTGGCCATGTTCTGTTATAATCTCCACCCGGCACAGCCAGAAGAGGACTGGCCACCCCTCATAGCCTGGTTCCTCTCTACCCAGTACAGCCAGTAGAGGACTGGCCACCCCTCATAGCCTGGTTCCTCTCTAGGTTTCTTCCTAGGTTCTGGCCTTTCTAGGGAGTTTTTTCCTAGCCACCGTGCTTCTACACCTGCATTGCTTGCTGTTTGGGGGGTTTTAGGCTGGGTTTCTGTACAGCACTTTGAGATATCAGCTGATGTAAAAAGGGCTATATAAATACATTTGATTTGATTTGATTTCCAACAAGTCAGTTCGTCAAATGTCTGCCCTGCTAGAGCTGCCCCAGGTCAACTGTAAGTGCTGTTAATGTGAAGTGGAAACTTCTAGGAGCAACAATGGCTCAGCCAAGAAGTGGTAGGCCACACAAGCTCACAGAACAGGACCGTGTAAAATTCGTCTGTCCTCGGTTGCAGCACTCACTAGCGAGTTCCAAACTTCCTCTGGAAGCAACTTCAGCACAAGAACTGTTCACCTGGAGTTTCATGAAATGGGTTTCCATGGCCGAGCAGCCGCACACAAGCCTAAGATCACCATGTGCAATGCTGGAGGGGTGTAAAGCTCACCGCCATTGGACTCTGGAGATTGAATCACGTTCTCTGGAGTGATGAATCATGTAGCAGTGATGAATCATCTAGCAGTTTCTGGGTTTGGCAGATACCATGAGAGCGCTATCTGCCCCAATGCATAGTGCCAACTGTAAAGTTTGGTGGAGGAGGAATAATGCTCTAGGCCCCTTAGTTCCAATGAAGGGAAATCTTAATAACGCTACAGCAAACTATGACATTCTAAACGATTCTGTGCTTCCCACTTTGTGGGAACAGGTTCGAAAAGGCCCTTTCCTGTTTCAGCATGACAATGCCCCCTTGCACAAATCCTGGTCTATATGTGACCTTCCTGGTCCCGTCCCTCAAGTCAGTGAGTCAACACAGGAAGGAGCAAAGGATGGATTTTTTTATTTTTAAATTGAACCGTTATTTAACTAGTTCATTTATTTCCAAAGCTGCAATGATGAGACAAACAGCATGGATGAATGATCATTAGTCAGCGTGATATAAATAGCACTCCCACAGCAATTCTCCATAAATCTGCAGTATGATATATTAACAAAAGAAAAAATATCGAAATGTCTATCAAGATCATTGTGATCGTATAGTGGATTTAACAATTTCTAATAATTCCTAATTTACTATAATAAAAATAAACAGTTTCCATGTGTAATCTCATATTCACAACATCAGTATAAACCATCATCCATTTTGGTATTAAAGATAGATAAAATTAACCTGGAAAAAAATGACTCAATGTCGCCCTCTTGTGGCGAAGAAATATAATACACCTGGAATGTACAACAAATACTTAATTTTATTTATTTCACCTTTATTTAACCAGGTAGGCTAGTTGAGAACAAGTTCTCATTTACAACTGCGACCTGGCCAAGATAAAGCAAAGCAGTTCGACAACATACAACAACACAGAGTTACACATGAAGTAAAACAAACATACAGTCAATAATACAGTAGAATTTTTTTTTTTTTTATTCATTTGTCATAAATTACTTGCAATGATGGGACACACACAGTATGGATGAATGTTCATTAGTCGACAGGATATAAGGATATAAATAAATAGAAGATGCCTTTTTCCAGTTAGCTACCAACTTGAAAGAGGGAACTTTAGCATAAAACCCACATGGAAAACTGAGATTCGGCAAATAACACATAAAGACCGGCTTATTTGACACCAAACCAACAACAGTAGTTACTAATAACATAAATTGCTAATGTACGATGTAAAAAGTGTATTTTATGATGTAATGTCAACTTTAAATATTTGTATCCCGGGATCATTTCATTTTCACCTCACCCACAGTAATTCTCCATAAATCTGCTGTGGATTACCCAGAATCCCATACATGTATCACTAAGTGTATTTATTAGACAATGTAAACACACTATTCTAACAGGAAGTGGCATAATACCCATTTTATGCAGGAATTTAACAACTTCATTACACCTTTATAAATACAGAAATGCTTTGTCGAGATCGATGTGGAAGAACTTGACTGGCCTGTACAGAGCCCTGACTTTAACCCCATCGAACACCTTTGGGATGAATTGGAACGCCGACTGCGAGCCAGGGCCTAATCGCCCAACATCAGTGCCCGACCTCACTAATGCTCTTGTGGCTGAATGGAAGCAAGTCCCCCGCAGCAATGATCCAACATCTAGTGGAAAGCCTTCCCAGAAGAGTGGAGGCTGTTATAGCAGCAATGTTCCAACATCTAGTGGAAAGCCTTCCCAGAAGAGTGGAGGCTGTTATAGCAGCAATGTTCCAACATCTAGTGGAAAGCCTTCCCAGAAGAGTGGAGGCTGTTATAGCAGCAATGTTCCAACATCTAGTGGAAAGCCTTCCCAGAAGAGTGGAGGCTGTTGTAGCAGCAAAGGGGGGGACCAACTCCATATTAATGACTTCCCTGAAGAGTGGAGGCTGTTATAGCAGCAAAGGGGGGGTCCAACTCCATATTAATCACTTCCCAGAAGAGTGGAGGCTGTTATAGCAGCAAAGGGGGGACCAACTCCATATTAATGACTTCCCAGAAGAGTGGAGGCTGTTATAGCAGCAAAGGGGGGGGTCCAACTCCATATTAATGACTTCCCTGAAGAGTGGAGACTGTTATAGCAGCAAAGGGGGGACCAACTCCATATTAATGACTTCCCAGAAGAGTGGAGGTCTGTTATAGCAGCAAAGGGGGGGGACCAACTCCATATTGATTTTGTAATGTAGTGTTTAATTCCAGCATCCTCAAAATGTCTTGACATTATTAACCAGGTTTCCATCCAACCTTTTTATGCAAGAAAAGTTGTCTACTTTTCTGATAATTGTTGTTTTTTTTTAAATCCCATCACATCATAGGAAAGCATGCGGTTTATTAGGCTACAAATTAAATAAATTATGATGAATTTAACAGAATGGTAAAAATGCACAGAGATGAGGTTTATGCTCCTTTCAATAAATATCAAGGGTCTTATTCTAGTGACATGATTATCGATGCTTAGCCGCCATTAGACAAATAAAAATGAATCTTGCACTTTTGTCCTGTTAGGGTTGAACTGGCTATTTGTTTGCATAACCTATATAATATACCGGGGAAGCTATGCTACAATATTAAGTATATAAACTACGGATAAGTCAACTGCTGAAGACAAGAACTACACCCGGCGACAGGAAGTGCGTCACGAGGCTGGGACCAGCCTGCACGCCGACGATAGGATGAGTAAGTTTAAACCACGCTCATCCTCCCTCTGACAGGCCAGCAGTGAGCGGGAACTATCTCTGTCAGAGTATATAAGGGAGAACAAAGGATGTGACGTTCTCTTCTCTGTTTTGCCCTGCGTGGTGGTGTTACAGCGAGACCGTATATACGAACATCATATTTACCATTCAAGCGTTTGCATTAATTAAAGTACAAAGAAAACACGAGTTACTCTTTGCTAACTATTTTGTTCTAATACCAGATTCGAATTGACGCGACCCGACAGTCCATAATAATCTCATCATGTACCAGGCTATACATGTACAGGGCCGGGTTTTATAGACGGGGCCTAGGGGGTCCTGGTCCGCCCTACCGTACCTCCTTTCCCATCCAAATAATGTATTTATTTCTCATTTATTTTGACCGAGAAAGACTCAATCTCATATAAAGCATCCGAGAGAGTGAACCAGCGTCCCTCTTGTCTCCGTGTTGACCATATACCTGATACTGTGATACTTTCTCTGACCAGACAACATCAGATACATGTGTTACGTAATAGTAAGACAGAGAGAAGCTGGTTCGCTCGCTAGTTTCAGCAGAGAGGAAGAGGCGAAGCGTGTACCGACATGGTGAAAAAAAAACCCGCTTCTCATTCATTTTCTAATGGAAGGAAAAGTGCGTGAGAAATGGCGTGGGAGGCAGTGAAAAAAAAAAAAGTTCAGCCACAGATCGAACTACGAGACAGATATTTCATCGAATTGTATAAATGTGAAGCATCCGCTTGGCGTTTACACTAACCATCATTATGGCAGTGAGAGTGAAGCCCAGAGTCTGGAAGGAGATGGATTTTGGCCGAAATTTTGCACATTTTCTCATCGATGAAACATTTGATCTCAATACAGTTTTCTGTTCTCAAAACTAGAATCTGATATGAACAGAATGGGCTACATTTTGTAGACTTTAACCTTTGCTAAAGTTGTTAAAAACATGTTTTTTTTTTTAAATTGTGTTGTTTAGAAGGAGTGCAAAGGTGAAATGAGTTATTGCACACAGAATAGGCGTTCCCTACTGGAAATATGCAGATATCTACTAGAACGGGGCCAATAGGATCTCGCTAGCTTGTGTTTGGCTCTGCCCACTATGACTCGTTTGTTCTCATTTGTTGTTGGAAACGACAGGGTGTGGTCTATCTTGTCTCTGGTAGCTCTCTCCTCAAGCCACCAGAGTACAGAGTGTAATGTTAGACCTGAACACAGACCAGCCTGGTCACTAGAGGACAGTGTACTCCTAGCTCTCTCCTCAAGCCACCAGAGTACAGAGTGTAATGTTAGACCTGAACACAGACCAGCCTGGTCACTAGAGGACAGTGTACTCCTAGCTCTCTCCTCAAGCCACCAGAGTACAGAGTGTAATGTTAGACCTGAACACAGACCAGCCGTCCACTAGAGGGCAGTGTACTCCTAGCTCTCTCCTCAAGCCACCAGAGTACAGAGTACAGAGTGTAATGTTAGACCTGAACACAGACCAGCCTGGTCACTAGAGGGCAGTGTACTCCTAGCTCTCTCCTCAAGCCACCAGAGTACAGAGTACAGAGTGTAATGTTAGACCTGAACACAGACCAGCCTGGTCACTAGAGGACAGTGTACTCCTAGCTCTCTCCTCAAGCCACCAGAGTACAGAGTGTAATGTTAGACCTGAACACAGACCAGCCTGGTCACTAGAGGACAGTGTACTCCTAGCTCTCTCCTCAAGCCACCAGAGTACAGAGTGTAATGTTAGACCTGAACACAGACCAGCCTGGTCACTAGAGGACAGTGTACTCCTAGCTCTCTCCTCAAGCCACCAGAGCACAGAGTACAGAGTGTAATGTTAGACCTGAACACAGACCAGCCGTCCACTAGAGGGCAGTGTACTCCTAGCTCTCTCCTCAAGCCACCAGAGTACAGAGTACAGAGTGTAATGTTAGACCTGAACACAGACCAGCCTGGTCACTAGAGGACAGTGTACTCCTAGCTCTCTCCTCAAGCCACCAGAGTACAGAGTACAGAGTGTAATGTTAGACCTGAACACAGACCAGCCTGGTCACTAGAGGACAGTGTACTCCTAGCTCTCTCCTCAAGCCACCAGAGTACAGAGTGTAATGTTAGACCTGAACACAGACCAGCCGTCCACTAGAGGGCAGTGTACTCCTAGCTCTCTCCTCAAGCCACCAGAGTACAGAGTACAGAGTGTAATGTTAGACCTGAACACAGACCAGCCTGGTCACTAGAGGGCAGTGTACTCCTAGCTCTCTCCTCAAGCCACCAGAGTACAGAGTACAGAGTGTAATGTTAGACCTGAACACAGACCAGCCGTCCACTAGAGGACAGTGTACTCCTAGCTCTCTCCTCAAGCCACCAGAGTACAGAGTACAGAGTGTAATGTTAGACCTGAACACAGACCAGCCTGGTCACTAGAGGACAGTGTACTCCTAGCTCTCTCCTCAAGCCACCAGAGTACAGAGTACAGAGTGTAATGTTAGACCTGAACACAGACCAGCCTGGTCACTAGAGGACAGTGTACTCCTAGCTCTCTCCTCAAGCCACCAGAGCACAGAGTACAGAGTGTAATGTTAGACCTGAACACAGACCAGCCTGGTCACTAGAGGACAGTGTACTCCTAGCTCTCTCCTCAAGCCACCAGAGTACAGAGTACAGAGTGTAATGTTAGACCTGAACACAGACCAGCCTGGTCACTAGAGGGCAGTGTACTCCTAGCTCTCTCCTCAAGCCACCAGAGTACAGAGTACAGAGTGTAATGTTAGACCTGAACACAGACCAGCCTGGTCACTAGAGGACAGTGTACTCCTAGCTCTCTCCTCAAGCCACCAGAGTACAGAGTGTAATGTTAGACCTGAACACAGACCAGCCTGGTCACTAGAGGACAGTGTACTCCTAGCTCTCTCCTCAAGCCACCAGAGTACAGAGTACAGAGTGTAATGTTAGACCTGAACACAGACCAGCCGTCCACTAGAGGGCAGTGTACTCCTAGCTCTCTCCTCAAGCCACCAGAGTACAGAGTACAGAGTGTAATGTTAGACCTGAACACAGACCAGCCTGGTCACTAGAGGGCAGTGTACTCCTAGCTCTCTCCTCAAGCCACCAGAGTACAGAGTGTAATGTTAGACCTGAACACAGACCAGCCTGGTCACTAGAGGACAGTGTACTCCTAGCTCTCTCCCTCAAGCCACCAGAACACAGAGTACAGAGTGTAATGTTAGACCTGAACACAGACCAGCCTGGTCACTAGAGGACAGTGTACTCCTAGCTCTCTCCTCAAGCCACCAGAGTACAGAGTACAGAGTGTAATGTTAGACCTGAACACAGACCAGCCTGGTCACTAGAGGGCAGTGTACTCCTAGCTCTCTCCTCAAGCCACCAGAGTACAGAGTACAGAGTGTAATGTTAGACCTGAACACAGACCAGCCTGGTCACTAGAGGACAGTGTACTCCTAGCTCTCTCCTCAAGCCACCAGAGTACAGAGTACAGAGTGTAATGTTAGACCTGAACACAGACCAGCCTGGTCACTAGAGGACAGTGTACTCCTAGCTCTCTCCTCAAGCCACCAGAGTACAGAGTACAGAGTGTAATGTTAGACCTGAACACAGACCAGCCTGGTCACTAGAGGACAGTGTACTCCTAGCTCTCTCCTCAAGCCACCAGAGTACAGAGTACAGAGTGTAATGTTAGACCTGAACACAGACCAGCCTGGTCACTAGAGGACAGTGTACTCCTAGCTCTCTCCTCAAGCCACCAGAGTACAGAGTGTAATGTTAGACCTGAACACAGACCAGCCTGGTCACTAGAGGACAGTGTACTCCTAGCTCTCTCCTCAAGCCACCAGAGTACAGAGTACAGAGTGTAATGTTAGACCTGAACACAGACCAGCCTGGTCACTAGAGGGCAGTGTACTCCTAGCTCTCTCCTCAAGCCACCAGAGTACAGAGTACAGAGTGTAATGTTAGACCTGAACACAGACCAGCCTGGTCACTAGAGGGCAGTGTACTCCTAGCTCTCTCCTCAAGCCACCAGAGTACAGAGTGTAATGTTAGACCTGAACACAGACCAGCCTGGTCACTAGAGGACAGTGTACTCCTAGCTCTCTCCTCAAGCCACCAGAGTACAGAGTACAGAGTGTAATGTTAGACCTGAACACAGACCAGCCGTCCACTAGAGGACAGTGTACTCCTAGCTCTCTCCTCAAGCCACCAGAGTACAGAGTACAGAGTGTAATGTTAGACCTGAACACAGACCAGCCTGGTCACTAGAGGACAGTGTACTCCTAGCTCTCTCCTCAAGCCACCAGAGTACAGAGTACAGAGTGTAATGTTAGACCTGAACACAGACCAGCCTGGTCACTAGAGGACAGTGTACTCCTAGCTCTCTCCTCAAGCCACCAGAGTACAGAGTGTAATGTTAGACCTGAACACAGACCAGCCTGGTCACTAGAGGGCAGTGTACTCCTAGCTCTCTCCTCAAGCCACCAGAACACAGAGTACAGAGTGTAATGTTAGACCTGAACACAGACCAGCCTGGTCACTAGAGGACAGTGTACTCCTAGCTCTCTCCTCAAGCCACCAGAGTACAGAGTACAGAGTGTAATGTTAGACCTGAACACAGACCAGCCGTCCACTAGAGGGCAGTGTACTCCTAGCTCTCTCCTCAAGCCACCAGAGTACAGAGTACAGAGTGTAATGTTAGACCTGAACACAGACCAGCCTGGTCACTAGAGGACAGTGTACTCCTAGCTCTCTCCTCAAGCCACCAGAGTACAGAGTACAGAGTGTAATGTTAGACCTGAACACAGACCAGCCTGGTCACTAGAGGACAGTGTACTCCTAGCTCTCTCCTCAAGCCACCAGAGTACAGAGTACAGAGTGTAATGTTAGACCTGAACACAGACCAGCCTGGTCACTAGAGGGCAGTGTACTCCTAGCTCTCTCCTCAAGCCACCAGAGTACAGAGTGTAATGTTAGACCTGAACACAGACCAGCCTGGTCACTAGAGGGCAGTGTACTCCTAGCTCTCTCCTCAAGCCACCAGAGTACAGAGTGTAATGTTAGACCTGAACACAGACCAGCCTGGTCACTAGAGGACAGTGTACTCCTAGCTCTCTCCTCAAGCCACCAGAGTACAGAGTACAGAGTGTAATGTTAGACCTGAACACAGACCAGCCTGGTCACTAGAGGACAGTGTACTCCTAGCTCTCTCCTCAAGCCACCAGAGCACAGAGTACAGAGTGTAATGTTAGACCTGAACACAGACCAGCCTGGTCACTAGAGGACAGTGTACTCCTAGCTCTCTCCTCAAGCCACCAGAGTACAGAGTACAGAGTGTAATGTTAGACCTGAACACAGACCAGCCGTCCACTAGAGGGCAGTGTACTCCTAGCTCTCTCCTCAAGCCACCAGAGTACAGAGTACAGAGTGTAATGTTAGACCTGAACACAGACCAGCCTGGTCACTAGAGGGCAGTGTACTCCTAGCTCTCTCCTCAAGCCACCAGAGTACAGAGTGTAATGTTAGACCTGAACACAGACCAGCCTGGTCACTAGAGGGCAGTGTACTCCTAGCTCTCTCCTCAAGCCACCAGAGTACAGAGTGTAATGTTAGACCTGAACACAGACCAGCCGTCCACTAGAGGGCAGTGTACTCCTAGCTCTCTCCTCAAGCCACCAGAGTACAGAGTACAGAGTGTAATGTTAGACCTGAACACAGACCAGCCTGGTCACTAGAGGACAGTGTACTCCTAGCTCTCTCCTCAAGCCACCAGAGCACAGAGTACAGAGTGTAATGTTAGACCTGAACACAGACCAGCCTGGTCACTAGAGGACAGTGTACTCCTAGCTCTCTCCTCAAGCCACCAGAGTACAGAGTACAGAGTGTAATGTTAGACCTGAACACAGACCAGCCGTCCACTAGAGGGCAGTGTACTCCTAGCTCTCTCCTCAAGCCACCAGAGTACAGAGTACAGAGTGTAATGTTAGACCTGAACACAGACCAGCCTGGTCACTAGAGGGCAGTGTACTCCTAGCTCTCTCCTCAAGCCACCAGAGTACAGAGTACAGAGTGTAATGTTAGACCTGAACACAGACCAGCCGTCCACTAGAGGACAGTGTACTCCTAGCTCTCTCCTCAAGCCACCAGAGTACAGAGTACAGAGTGTAATGTTAGACCTGAACACAGACCAGCCTGGTCACTAGAGGGCAGTGTACTCCTAGCTCTCTCCTCAAGCCACCAGAGTACAGAGTGTAATGTTAGACCTGAACACAGACCAGCCTGGTCACTAGAGGACAGTGTACTCCTAGCTCTCTCCTCAAGCCACCAGAGTACAGAGTACAGAGTGTAATGTTAGACCTGAACACAGACCAGCCTGGTCACTAGAGGACAGTGTACTCCTAGCTCTCTCCTCAAGCCACCAGAGTACAGAGTGTAATGTTAGACCTGAACACAGACCAGCCTGGTCACTAGAGGACAGTGTACTCCTAGCTCTCTCCTCAAGCCACCAGAGTACAGAGTACAGAGTGTAATGTTAGACCTGAACACAGACCAGCCTGGTCACTAGAGGACAGTGTACTCCTAGCTCTCTCCTCAAGCCACCAGAGTACAGAGTACAGAGTGTAATGTTAGACCTGAACACAGACCAGCCTGGTCACTAGAGGACAGTGTACTCCTAGCTCTCTCCTCAAGCCACCAGAGTACAGAGTGTAATGTTAGACCTGAACACAGACCAGCCTGGTCACTAGAGGACAGTGTACTCCTAGCTCTCTCCTCAAGCCACCAGAGTACAGAGTACAGAGTGTAATGTTAGACCTGAACACAGACCAGCCTGGTCACTAGAGGGCAGTGTACTCCTAGCTCTCTCCTCAAGCCACCAGAGTACAGAGTACAGAGTGTAATGTTAGACCTGAACACAGACCAGCCTGGTCACTAGAGGGCAGTGTACTCCTAGCTCTCTCCTCAAGCCACCAGAGTACAGAGTGTAATGTTAGACCTGAACACAGACCAGCCTGGTCACTAGAGGACAGTGTACTCCTAGCTCTCTCCTCAAGCCACCAGAGTACAGAGTGTAATGTTAGACCTGAACACAGACCAGCCTGGTCACTAGAGGGCAGTGTACTCCTAGCTCTCTCCTCAAGCCACCAGAGTACAGAGTACAGAGTGTAATGTTAGACCTGAACACAGACCAGCCTGGTCACTAGAGGACAGTGTACTCCTAGCTCTCTCCTCAAGCCACCAGAGTACAGAGTACAGAGTGTAATGTTAGACCTGAACACAGACCAGCCTGGTCACTAGAGGGCAGTGTACTCCTAGCTCTCTCCTCAAGCTGCATTTTAATCTACAACCGAGCAAACAGCTAAACACGGAAGTAACGCAGTTGCTGCCAACAAAATAAAACATATTATTTGTTGTTGGGTTAATTTGACCGTTAAAACATATATTTAATGCCATGATTTTGTCCGTAAATACACCATTTAAAAAAAAAAACTGAGGTCGTTTATTGAGCGTTAAAGTTGACAGGACAATGTATAATAAAGCGTGTGGATATCGGTCTCTACCGCAACGAGACTCGGTCCCTGCCAAACCTGGGCTGTTCGTGGCGACAGAAAGCTTTGTCCAGTCTCCATTCCACCATCACACAGGACAAGGACTTTCCTTTGACTACATCCCCAATGTTAGAGACAACGACTACCGTGGTAAGTATTGGCTAAAATAATGCAACGTCGGACTATGTGGTCCCGTGTGGCTCAGTTGGTAGAGCATGATGTTTTGCAACGCCACGGTTGTTGGTTCGATTCCCACGGGGGGACCAGTACGGCGAAAAAAATGTATTTAATGTATGCATTCAATACTGTAAGGCGCTCTGGATAAGAGTGTCCTCTAAAATGACTAAAAATGTAAATGTATTGGCTAAATTAATGCTTGATACATACAACGTTGGTATGCATGGACAGTATTGTATTGATCCTCGTTATATCTATATTTCTGATTAGCTAGACTGATGCAGTGTTTAACTCACATTTATTTGATGAGCTCCTCTTCTCTCTTCTCCAGATTCCACTCAGGGATGGCTGTCCTGGATCTGCAATGTGATCGTCTGCTTCATGGTGTATATCTGCACCTTCATAACCTTCCCCATATCAGGCTGGTTCGTACTGAAGGTAACACACTAACCTTCATAACCTTCCCCATATCAGGCTGGTTCGTACTGAAGGTAACACACTAACCTTCATAACCTTCCCCATATCAGGCTGGTTCATACTGAAGGTAACACACTAACCTTCCCCCATATCAGGCTGGTTCGTACTGAAGGTAACACACTAACCTTCCCCCATATCAGGCTGGTTCGTTCTGAAGGTAACACACTAACCTTCATAACCTTCCCCATATCAGGCTGGTTCATACTGAAGGTAACACACTAACCTTCATAACCTTCCCCATATCAGGCTGGTTCGTACTGAAGGTAACACACTAACCTTCATAACCTTCCCCCATATCAGGCTGGTTCGTACTGAAGGTAACACACTAACCTTCATAACCTTCCCCATATCAGGCTGGTTCATACTGAAGGTAACACACTAACCTTCCCCCATATCAGGCTGGTTCATACTGAAGGTAACACACTAACCTTCCCCATATCAGGCTGGTTCATACTGAAGGTAACACACTAACCTTCATAACCTTCCCCATATCAGGCTGGTTCATACTGAAGGTAACACACTAACCTTCATAACCTTCCCCATATCAGGCTGGTTCATACTGAAGGTAACACACTAACCTTCCCCATATCAGGCTGGTTCATACTGAAGGTAACACACTAACCTTCCCCATATCAGGCTGGTTCATACTGAAGGTAACACACTAACCTTCCCCCATATCAGGCTGGTTCGTACTGAAGGTAACACACTAACCTTCCCCCATATCAGGCTGGTTCGTACTGAAGGTAACACACTAACCTTCCCCCATATCAGGCTGGTTCATACTGAAGGTAACACACTAACCTTCCCCCATATCAGGCTGGTTCGTACTGAAGGTAACACACTAACCTTCCCCCATATCAGGCTGGTTCGTACTGAAGGTAACACACTAACCTTCATAACCTTCCCCATATCAGGCTGGTTCGTACTGAAGGTAACACACTAACCTTCATAACCTTCCCCATATCAGGCTGGTTCATACTGAAGGTAACACACTAACCTTCCCCATATCAGGCTGGTTCATACTGAAGGTAACACACTAACCTTCCCCATATCAGGCTGGTTCATACTGAAGGTAACACACTAACCTTCATAACCTTCCCCAAATCAGGCTGGTTCATACTGAAGGTAACACACTAACCTTCATAACCTTCCCCATATCAGGCTGGTTCATACTGAAGGTAACACACTAACCTTCATAACCTTCCCCATATCAGGCTGGTTCGTACTGAAGGTAACACACTAACCTTCCCCATATCAGGCTGGTTCGTACTGAAGGTAACACACTAACCTTCCCCCATATCAGGCTGGTTCATACTGAAGGTAACACACTAACCTTCCCCCATATCAGGCTGGTTCGTACTGAAGGTAACACACTAACCTTCCCCCATATCAGGCTGGTTCATACTGAAGGTAACACACTAACCTTCCCCCATATCAGGCTGGTTCATACTGAAGGTAACACACTAACCTTCCCCCATATCAGGCTGGTTCATACTGAAGGTAACACACTAACCTTCATAACCTTCCCCAAATCAGGCTGGTTCATACTGAAGGTAACACACTAACCTTCATAACCTTCCCCAAATCAGGCTGGTTCATACTGAAGGTAACACACTAACCTTCCCCCATATCAGGCTGGTTCATACTGAAGGTAACACACTAACCTTCCCCCCATATCAGGCTGGTTCATACTGAAGGTAACACACTAACCTTCATAACCTTCCCCCATATCAGGCTGGTTCGTACTGAAGGTAACACACTAACCTTCCCCCATATCAGGCTGGTTCATACTGAAGGTAACACACTAACCTTCCCCATATCAGGCTGGTTCGTACTGAAGGTAACACACTAACCTTCCCCCATATCAGGCTGGTTCGTACTGAAGGTAACACACTAACCTTCATAACCTTCCCCAAATCAGGCTGGTTCGTACTGAAGGTAACACACAAACCTTCCCCATATCAGGCTGGTTCATACTGAAGGTAACACACTAACCTTCATAACCTTCCCCCATATCAGGCTGGTTCATACTGAAGGTAACACACTAACCTTCCCCCATATCAGGCTGGTTCATACTGAAGGTAACACACTAACCTTCATAACCTTCCCCATATCAGGCTGGTTCATACTGAAGGTAACACACTAACCTTCCCCCATATCAGGCTGGTTCGTACTGAAGGTAACACACTAACCTTCCCCCATATCAGGCTGGTTCGTACTGAAGGTAACACACTAACCTTCATAACCTTCCCCATATCAGGCTGGTTCATACTGAAGGTAACACACTAACCTTCCCCCATATCAGGCTGGTTCGTACTGAAGGTAACACACTAACCTTCCCCCATATCAGGCTGGTTCGTTCTGAAGGTAACACACTAACCTTCCCCATATCAGGCTGGTTCATACTGAAGGTAACACACTAACCTTCCCCCATATCAGGCTGGTTCATACTGAAGGTAACACACTAACCTTCCCCATATCAGGCTGGTTCGTACTGAAGGTAACACACTAACCTTCCCCATATCAGGCTGGTTCATACTGAAGGTAACACACTAACCTTCATAACCTTCCCCATATCAGGCTGGTTCATACTGAAGGTAACACACTAACCTTCCCCATATCAGGCTGGTTCATACTGAAGGTAACACACTAACCTTCCCCATATCAGGCTGGTTCGTACTGAAGGTAACACACTAACCTTCCCCCATATCAGGCTGGTTCATACTGAAGGTAACACACTAACCTTCCCCCATATCAGGCTGGTTCATACTGAAGGTAACACACTAACCTTCCCCATATCAGGCTGGTTCGTACTGAAGGTAACACACTAACCTTCATAACCTTCCCCATATCAGGCTGGTTCGTACTGAAGGTAACACACTAACCTTCATAACCTTCCCCCATATCAGGCTGGTTCGTACTGAAGGTAACACACTAACCTTCCCCATATCAGGCTGGTTCATACTGAAGGTAACACACTAACCTTCATAACCTTCCCCATATCAGGCTGGTTCGTACTGAAGGTAACACACTAACCTTCCCCATATCAGGCTGGTTCATACTGAAGGTAACACACTAACCTTCATAACCTTCCCCATATCAGGCTGGTTCGTACTGAAGGTAACACACTAACCTTCCCCCATATCAGGCTGGTTCATACTGAAGGTAACACACTAACCTTCCCCCCATATCAGGCTGGTTCATACTGAAGGTAACACACTAACCTTCATAACCTTCCCCAAATCAGGCTGGTTCATACTGAAGGTAACACACTAACCTTCATAACCTTCCCCAAATCAGGCTGGTTCATACTGAAGGTAACACACTAACCTTCCCCCATATCAGGCTGGTTCATACTGAAGGTAACACACTAACCTTCCCCCATATCAGGCTGGTTCATACTGAAGGTAACACACTAACCTTCATAACCTTCCCCCATATCAGGCTGGTTCGTACTCGAAGGTAACACACTAACCTTCCCCCATATCAGGCTGGTTCATACTGAAGGTAACACACTAACCTTCCCCCATATCAGGCTGGTTCGTACTGAAGGTAACACACTAACCTTCCCCCATATCAGGCTGGTTCGTACTGAAGGTAACACACTAACCTTCATAACCTTCCCCAAATCAGGCTGGTTCGTACTGAAGGTAACACACAAACCTTCCCCATATCAGGCTGGTTCATACTGAAGGTAACACACTAACCTTCATAACCTTCCCCCATATCAGGCTGGTTCATACTGAAGGTAACACACTAACCTTCCCCCATATCAGGCTGGTTCATACTGAAGGTAACACACTAACCTTCCCCATATCAGGCTGGTTCATACTGAAGGTAACACACTAACCTTCCCCATATCAGGCTGGTTCGTACTGAAGGTAACACACTAACCTTCCCCCATATCAGGCTGGTTCATACTGAAGGTAACACACTAACCTTCCCCCATATCAGGCTGGTTCATACTGAAGGTAACACACTAACCTTCCCCATATCAGGCTGGTTCGTACTGAAGGTAACACACTAACCTTCCCCATATCAGGCTGGTTCATACTGAAGGTAACACACTAACCTTCCCCATATCAGGCTGGTTCGTACTGAAGGTAACACACTAACCTTCCCCCATATCAGGCTGGTTCGTACTGAAGGTAACACACTAACCTTCATAACCTTCCCCATATCAGGCTGGTTCGTACTGAAGGTAACACACTAACCTTCATAACCTTCCCCCATATCAGGCTGGTTCGTACTGAAGGTAACACACTAACCTTCCCCATATCAGGCTGGTTCATACTGAAGGTAACACACTAACCTTCATAACCTTCCCCATATCAGGCTGGTTCGTACTGAAGGTAACACACTAATCTTCCCCATATCAGGCTGGTTCATACTGAAGGTAACACACTAACCTTCATAACCTTCCCCATATCAGGCTGGTTCGTACTGAAGGTAACACACTAACCTTCCCCCATATCAGGCTGGTTCATACTGAAGGTAACACACTAACCTTCATAACCTTCCCCCATATCAGGCTGGTTCGTACTGAAGGTAACACACTAACCTTCCCCCATATCAGGCTGGTTCATACTGAAGGTAACACACTAACCTTCCCCATATCAGGCTGGTTCATACTGAAGGTAACACACTAACCTTCCCCATATCAGGCTGGTTCATACTGAAGGTAACACACTAACCTTCCCCCATATCAGGCTGGTTCGTACTGAAGGTAACACACTAACCTTCCCCCATATCAGGCTGGTTCGTACTGAAGGTAACACACTAACCTTCCCCCATATCAGGCTGGTTCATACTGAAGGTAACACACTAACCTTCCCCCATATCAGGCTGGTTCGTACTGAAGGTAACACACTAACCTTCCCCCCATATCAGGCTGGTTCGTACTGAAGGTAACACACTAACCTTCATAACCTTCCCCATATCAGGCTGGTTCGTACTGAAGGTAACACACTAACCTTCATAACCTTCCCCATATCAGGCTGGTTCATACTGAAGGTAACACACTAACCTTCCCCATATCAGGCTGGTTCATACTGAAGGTAACACACTAACCTTCCCCATATCAGGCTGGTTCATACTGAAGGTAACACACTAACCTTCATAACCTTCCCCATATCAGGCTGGTTCATACTGAAGGTAACACACTAACCTTCATAACCTTCCCCATATCAGGCTGGTTCGTACTGAAGGTAACACACTAACCTTCCCCATATCAGGCTGGTTCGTACTGAAGGTAACACACTAACCTTCCCCCATATCAGGCTGGTTCATACTGAAGGTAACACACTAACCTTCCCCCATATCAGGCTGGTTCGTACTGAAGGTAACACACTAACCTTCCCCCATATCAGGCTGGTTCATACTGAAGGTAACACACTAACCTTCCCCCATATCAGGCTGGTTCATACTGAAGGTAACACACTAACCTTCCCCCATATCAGGCTGGTTCATACTGAAGGTAACACACTAACCTTCATAACCTTCCCCAAATCAGGCTGGTTCATACTGAAGGTAACACACTAACCTTCATAACCTTCCCCAAATCAGGCTGGTTCATACTGAAGGTAACACACTAACCTTCCCCCATATCAGGCTGGTTCATACTGAAGGTAACACACTAACCTTCCCCCATATCAGGCTGGTTCATACTGAAGGTAACACACTAACCTTCATAACCTTCCCCCATATCAGGCTGGTTCGTACTGAAGGTAACACACTAACCTTCCCCCATATCAGGCTGGTTCATACTGAAGGTAACACACTAACCTTCATAACCTTCCCCAAATCAGGCTGGTTCATACTGAAGGTAACACACTAACCTTCCCCCATATCAGGCTGGTTCATACTGAAGGTAACACACTAACCTTCCCCCATATCAGGCTGGTTCATACTGAAGGTAACACACTAACCTTCATAACCTTCCCCCATATCAGGCTGGTTCGTACTGAAGGTAACACACTAACCTTCCCCCATATCAGGCTGGTTCATACTGAAGGTAACACACTAACCTTCCCCCATATCAGGCTGGTTCGTACTGAAGGTAACACACTAACCTTCCCCCATATCAGGCTGGTTCGTACTGAAGGTAACACACTAACCTTCATAACCTTCCCCAAATCAGGCTGGTTCGTACTGAAGGTAACACACAAACCTTCCCCATATCAGGCTGGTTCATACTGAAGGTAACACACTAACCTTCATAACCTTCCCCCATATCAGGCTGGTTCATACTGAAGGTAACACACTAACCTTCCCCCATATCAGGCTGGTTCATACTGAAGGTAACACACTAACCTTCCCCATATCAGGCTGGTTCATACTGAAGGTAACACACTAACCTTCCCCATATCAGGCTGGTTCGTACTGAAGGTAACACACTAACCTTCCCCCATATCAGGCTGGTTCATACTGAAGGTAACACACTAACCTTCCCCCATATCAGGCTGGATCATACTGAAGGTAACACACTAACCTTCCCCATATCAGGCTGGTTCGTACTGAAGGTAACACACTAACCTTCCCCCATATCAGGCTGGTTCATACTGAAGGTAACACACTAACCTTCCCCCATATCAGGCTGGTTCGTACTGAAGGTAACACACTAACCTTCCCCCATATCAGGCTGGTTCGTACTGAAGGTAACACACTAACCTTCATAACCTTCCCCATATCAGGCTGGTTCGTACTGAAGGTAACACACTAACCTTCATAACCTTCCCCCATATCAGGCTGGTTCGTACTGAAGGTAACACACTAACCTTCCCCATATCAGGCTGGTTCATACTGAAGGTAACACACTAACCTTCATAACCTTCCCCATATCAGGCTGGTTCGTACTGAAGGTAACACACTAATCTTCCCCATATCAGGCTGGTTCATACTGAAGGTAACACACTAACCTTCATAACCTTCCCCATATCAGGCTGGTTCGTACTGAAGGTAACACACTAACCTTCCCCCATATCAGGCTGGTTCATACTGAAGGTAACACACTAACCTTCCCCCATATCAGGCTGGTTCATACTGAAGGTAACACACTAACCTTCATAACCTTCCCCAAATCAGGCTGGTTCATACTGAAGGTAACACACTAACCTTCATAACCTTCCCCAAATCAGGCTGGTTCATACTGAAGGTAACACACTAACCTTCCCCCATATCAGGCTGGTTCGTACTGAAGGTAACACACTAACCTTCCCCCATATCAGGCTGGTTCGTACTGAAGGTAACACACTAACCTTCCCCCATATCAGGCTGGTTCATACTGAAGGTAACACACTAACCTTCCCCCATATCAGACTGGTTCGTACTGAAGGTAACACACTAACCTTCCCCCATATCAGGCTGGTTCGTACTGAAGGTAACACACTAACCTTCATAACCTTCCCCATATCAGGCTGGTTCATACTGAAGGTAACACACTAACCTTCATAACCTTCCCCATATCAGGCTGGTTCGTACTGAAGGTAACACACTAACCTTCCCCATATCAGGCTGGTTCGTACTGAAGGTAACACACTAACCTTCCCCCATATCAGGCTGGTTCATACTGAAGGTAACACACTAACCTTCCCCCATATCAGGCTGGTTCGTACTGAAGGTAACACACTAACCTTCCCCCATATCAGGCTGGTTCATACTGAAGGTAACACACTAACCTTCCCCCATATCAGGCTGGTTCATACTGAAGGTAACACACTAACCTTCCCCCATATCAGGCTGGTTCATACTGAAGGTAACACACTAACCTTCATAACCTTCCCCAAATCAGGCTGGTTCATACTGAAGGTAACACACTAACCTTCATAACCTTCCCCAAATCAGGCTGGTTCATACTGAAGGTAACACACTAACCTTCCCCCATATCAGGCTGGTTCATACTGAAGGTAACACACTAACCTTCCCCCATATCAGGCTGGTTCATACTGAAGGTAACACACTAACCTTCATAACCTTCCCCCATATCAGGCTGGTTCGTACTGAAGGTAACACACTAACCTTCCCCCATATCAGGCTGGTTCATACTGAAGGTAACACACTAACCTTCCCCCATATCAGGCTGGTTCGTACTGAAGGTAACACACTAACCTTCCCCATATCAGGCTGGTTCGTACTGAAGGTAACACACTAACCTTCATAACCTTCCCCAAATCAGGCTGGTTCGTACTGAAGGTAACACACAAACCTTCCCCATATCAGGCTGGTTCATACTGAAGGTAACACACTAACCTTCATAACCTTCCCCCATATCAGGCTGGTTCATACTGAAGGTAACACACTAACCTTCCCCCATATCAGGCTGGTTCATACTGAAGGTAACACACTAACCTTCATAACCTTCCCCATATCAGGCTGGTTCATACTGAAGGTAACACACTAACCTTCCCCCATATCAGGCTGGTTCGTACTGAAGGTAACACACTAACCTTCCCCCATATCAGGCTGGTTCGTACTGAAGGTAACACACTAACCTTCATAACCTTCCCCATATCAGGCTGGTTCATACTGAAGATAACACACTAACCTTCCCCATATCAGGCTGGTTCGTACTGAAGGTAACACACTAACCTTCCCCCATATCAGGCTGGTTCATACTGAAGGTAACACACTAACCTTCCCCCATATCAGGCTGGTTCATACTGAAGGTAACACACTAACCTTCCCCATATCAGGCTGGTTCGTACTGAAGGTAACACACTAACCTTCCCCCATATCAGGCTGGTTCATACTGAAGGTAACACACTAACCTTCCCCCATATCAGGCTGGTTCGTACTGAAGGTAACACACTAACCTTCCCCATATCAGGCTGGTTCGTACTGAAGGTAACACACTAACCTTCATAACCTTCCCCATATCAGGCTGGTTCGTACTGAAGGTAACACACTAACCTTCATAACCTTCCCCCATATCAGGCTGGTTCGTACTGAAGGTAACACACTAACCTTCCCCATATCAGGCTGGTTCATACTGAAGGTAACACACTAACCTTCATAACCTTCCCCATATCAGGCTGGTTCGTACTGAAGGTAACACACTAACCTTCCCCATATCAGGCTGGTTCATACTGAAGGTAACACACTAACCTTCATAACCTTCCCCATATCAGGCTGGTTCGTACTGAAGGTAACACACTAACCTTCCCCCATATCAGGCTGGTTCATACTGAAGGTAACACACTAACCTTCCCCCATATCAGGCTGGTTCATACTGAAGGTAACACACTAACCTTCATAACCTTCCCCAAATCAGGCTGGTTCATACTGAAGGTAACACACTAACCTTCATAACCTTCCCCAAATCAGGCTGGTTCATACTGAAGGTAACACACTAACCTTCCCCCATATCAGGCTGGTTCATACTGAAGGTAACACACTAACCTTCCCCCATATCAGGCTGGTTCATACTGAAGGTAACACACTAACCTTCATAACCTTCCCCCATATCAGGCTGGTTCGTACTGAAGGTAACACACTAACCTTCCCCATATCAGGCTGGTTCATACTGAAGGTAACACACTAACCTTCCCCCATATCAGGCTGGTTCGTACTGAAGGTAACACACTAACCTTCCCCCATATCAGGCTGGTTCGTACTGAAGGTAACACACTAACCTTCATAACCTTCCCCAAATCAGGCTGGTTCGTACTGAAGGTAACACACAAACCTTCCCCATATCAGGCTGGTTCATACTGAAGGTAACACACTAACCTTCATAACCTTCCCCCATATCGGGCTGGTTCATACTGAAGGTAACACACTAACCTTCCCCCATATCAGGCTGGTTCATACTGAAGGTAACACACTAACCTTCCCCATATCAGGCTGGTTCATACTGAAGGTAACACACTAACCTTCCCCATATCAGGCTGGTTCGTACTGAAGGTAACACACTAACCTTCCCCCATATCAGGCTGGTTCATACTGAAGGTAACACACTAACCTTCCCCCATATCAGGCTGGTTCATACTGAAGGTAACACACTAACCTTCCCCATATCAGGCTGGTTCGTACTGAAGGTAACACACTAACCTTCCCCCATATCAGGCTGGTTCATACTGAAGGTAACACACTAACCTTCCCCCATATCAGGCTGGTTCGTACTGAAGGTAACACACTAACCTTCCCCCATATCAGGCTGGTTCGTACTGAAGGTAACACACTAACCTTCATAACCTTCCCCATATCAGGCTGGTTCGTACTGAAGGTAACACACTAACCTTCCCCATATCAGGCTGGTTCATACTGAAGGTAACACACTAACCTTCATAACCTTCCCCATATCAGGCTGGTTCGTACTGAAGGTAACACACTAACCTTCCCCCATATCAGGCTGGTTCGTACTGAAGGTAACACACTAACCTTCATAACCTTCCCCATATCAGGCTGGTTCGTACTGAAGGTAACACACTAACCTTCCCCATATCAGGCTGGTTCATACTGAAGGTAACACACTAACCTTCATAACCTTCCCCATATCAGGCTGGTTCGTACTGAAGGTAACACACTAACCTTCCCCCATATCAGGCTGGTTCATACTGAAGGTAACACACTAACCTTCCCCCATATCAGGCTGGTTCATACTGAAGGTAACACACTAACCTTCATAACCTTCCCCAAATCAGGCTGGTTCATACTGAAGGTAACACACTAACCTTCATAACCTTCCCCAAATCAGGCTGGTTCATACTGAAGGTAACACACTAACCTTCCCCCATATCAGGCTGGTTCATACTGAAGGTAACACACTAACCTTCCCCCATATCAGGCTGGTTCATACTGAAGGTAACACACTAACCTTCATAACCTTCCCCCATATCAGGCTGGTTCGTACTGAAGGTAACACACTAACCTTCCCCCATATCAGGCTGGTTCATACTGAAGGTAACACACTAACCT
>NW_025550776.1:15000-40000 GCF_905237065.1 Salmo salar | reverse complement strand
CTATAACAGTTATAACCCTCTCTATGACACTTATAACCCTCTCTATGACAGTTATAACCCTCTCTATAACAGTTATAACCCTCTCTATAACAGTTATAACCCTCTCTATAACAGTTATAACCCTCTCTATAACAGTTATATAACCCTCTCTATAACAGTTATAACCCTCTCTATAACAGTTATAACCCTCTCTGTAACAGTTATAACCCTCTCTGTAACAGTTATAACCCTCTCTATAACAGGTTACTACCAGGGACGGAGGTGTGGTGTCTGTAGGAGCAGATATCCAGTTATATAACCCTCTCTATGACAGTTATAACCCTCTCTATAACACAGTTATAACCCTCTCTATAACAGTTATATAACCCTCTCTGTAACAGTTATAACCCTCTCTATAACAGTTATATAACCCTCTCTATAACAGTTATAACCCTCTCTATAACAGTTATAACCCTCTCTATAACAGTTATAACCCTCTCTATAACAGTTATAACCCTCTCTATAACAGTTATAACCCTCTCTATAACAGTTATAACCCTCTCTATAACAGTTATAACCCTCTCTATAACAGTTATAACTAGAGGTGGACCGATTATGATTTTTCAACGCCGATACCGATTATTGGAGGACCAAAAAAAGCCGATATCGGTAAATCGGCTGATTTATGATTTTTTTAATTTTTTATATGTGTGTAGATATATACACACACACACACACACCTCTGAAGTGCCAACGATACTGAAGAGTCTGCTTAGGAGACAAATACTCTCAACTGTTTGAATAATAAAAATAGAGTTTAAGTTACCTGTGATGAATGCTGAAAACAAAAACTGTAATTTCTATATGCAGGAAATCCTATTTTAATAACGGGCACGGTAAGAATTGACTACCAAAGAGCGAGTCATAATTCCCATGACACCTTCTAGCAAAATTCTCAAAAGCGGTTCCTTCATTTATTAGGATATTATAGGATATTTTTAGATTAACTTAAAATAAGGTCTGCGTTTGGTTTAGGCTTACACCACCTTGCCAATTTTATAACTGTGTAGAGATCCATAGGATATAACTCTGAGCAATATAAGCGAAGATACATTTTTTTTGTAGAGTGGATTTATGAAAATATGTTGACAAACGTTACCTAGTGAGATTTACACGGGTATCAAAACGCCGAGGCGGTTTAAGCACAAAACACAGACCTTATTTGAAGTAGATCAAGACATTCTCTATGGAAGACACGAACCGTAAAATAACGAAGGAACCCCTTTCAAGATCAGCCGCAAGTTATTACAGGAATTATGACGCGGCGACTATTTCTCTCTAAACCATATACCTTTTGACTATTACGAGCCTGCTGCTGCCTACCGCCGCTCAGTCAGACTGCTCTATCAAATATCAAATCATAGACTTAACTATAATATAATAAACACACAGAAATACGAGCCTTAGGTCATTAATATGGTCAAATTCGGAAACTATCATCTCGAAAACAAAACATTTTATTCTTTCAGTGACATACAGAACCGTTCCGTATTTTATCTAACGGAGTGGCATCCATAAGTCTAAATATTCCTGTTACATCGCACAACCTACAATGTTATTTCATAGTTCCGTAAAATTCTGGCAAATTAGTTCGCAACGCGACAAATTCTGACTCTGCGTGCAACGAACGCAAGAGAACTGACACAATTTCACCTGGTTAATATCACCTGCTAACCTGGATTTCTTTTAGCTAAATATGCAGGTTTAAAAATATATACTTCTGTGTATTGATTTGAAGAAAGACATTGATGTTTATGGTTAGGTACACGTCGGAGCAAAGACAGTCCTTTTTCGCGAACGCGCACCACATCGATTATATGCATCGCAGGACAGGCTAGATAAACTAGTAATATCATCAACCATGTGTAGTTAACTAGTGATTATGATTCATTGATTGTTTTTTTTATAAGATACGTTTAATGCTAGCTAGCAACTTACCGTGGCAACGTAAAGCAGGTGGTTAGAGCGTTGGGCTAGTTAACTTAAGGTTGCATCCCCAAGCTGACAAGGTAAAAATCTGTCGTTCTGCCCCCTGAACAAGGCAGTTAACCCACTGTTCCCTGGTAGGCCGTCATTGAAAATAAGAATGTGTTCTTTAACTGACTTGCCTAGTTAAATAAAGGTTTAAAAAAAATAAATAATAATAAAATAAAAAAAAATCGGCAAATCGGTGGCCAAAAATACCGATTGTTATGAAAACGTGAAATCGGCCCTAATTAATCGGCCATTCCGATTAATCGGCCGACCTCTAGTTATAACCCTCTCTCTGCTTCGGTATAACAGGTTACTACCAGGGACGGAGGTGTGGTGTCTGTAGGAGCAGATATTCAGTTATAACCCTCTCTATGACAGTTATAACCCTCGCTATGACAGTTATAACCCTCTCTATAACAGTTATAACCCTCTCTATGACAGTTATAAACCTCTCTATAACATTTATAACCCTCTCTCTGCTTCGGTATAACAGGTTACTACCAGGGACGGAGGTGTGGTGTCTGTAGGAGCAGATATCCAGTTATATAACCCTCTCTATAACAGTTATAACCCTCTCTATAACAGTTATAACCCTCTCTATGACAGTTATAACCCTCTCTATAACAGTTATAACCCTCTCTATGACAGTTATAACCCTCTCTATGACAGTTATAACCCTCTCTATAACAGGTTACTACCAGGGACGGCGGTGTGGTGTCTGTAGGAGCAGATATCCAGTTATATAACCCTCTCTATAACAGTTATAACCCTCTCTATAACAGTTATAACCCTCTCTATAACAGTTATAACCCTCTCTATGACAGTTATAACCCTCTCTATAACAGTTATAACCCTCTCTATGACAGTTATAACCCTCTCTATGACAGTTATAACCCTCTCTATAACAGTTATAACCCTCTCTATAACAGTTATAACCCTCTCTATAACAGTTATATAACCCTCTCTATAACAGTTATATAACCCTCTCTATAACAGTTATATAACCCTCTCTATGACAGTTATATAACCCTCTCTATGACAGTTATAACCCTCTCTATGACAGTTATAACCCTCTCTATGACAGTTATAACCCTCTCTATGACAGTTATAACCCTCTCTATAACAGTTATAACCCTCTCTATGACAGTTATAACCCTCTCTATAACATTTATAACCCTCTCTATAACAGTTATATAACCCTCTCTATGACAGTTATAACCCTCTCTATAACAGTTATATAACCCTCTCTATAACAGTTATATAACCCTCTCTATGACAGTTATAACCCTCTCTATAACAGTTATATAACCCTCTCTATAACAGTTAAAAAACCCTCTCTATGACAGTTATAACCCTCTCTATAACAGTTATATAACCCTCTCTATGACAGTTATAACCCTCTCTATGACAGTTATAACCCTCTCTGTAACAGTTATAACCCTCTCTGTAACAGTTATAACCCTCTCTGTAACAGTTATAACCCTCTCTGTAACAGTTATAACCCTCTCTGTAACAGTTATAACCCTCTCTATAACAGTTATAACCCTCTCTATGACAGTTATAACCCTCTCTGTAACAGTTATAACCCTCTCTGTAACAGTTATAACCCTCTCTATAACAGGTTACTACCAGGGACGGCGGTGTGGTGTCTGTAGGAGCAGATATCCAGTTATATAACCCTCTCTATAACAGTTATAACCCTCTCTGTAACAGTTATAACCCTCTCTGTAACAGTTATAACCCTCTCTATAAAAGGTTACTACCAGGGACGGAGGTGTGGTGTCTGTAGGAGCAGATATCCAGTTATATAACCCTCTCTATGACAGTTATAACCCTCTCTATAACAGTTATAACCCTCTCTGTAACAGTTATAACCCTCTCTGTAACAGTTATAACCCTCTCTATAACAGGTTACTACCAGGGACGGAGGTGTGGTGTCTGTAGGAGTAGATATTCAGTTATATAACCCTCTCTATAACAGTTATAACCCTCTCTATAACAGTTATAACCCTCTCTGTAACAGTTATAACCCTCTCTATGACAGTTATAACCCTCTCTATAACAGTTATAACCCTCTCTATAACAGTTATAACCCTCTCTATAACAGTTATAACCCTCTCTGTAACAGTTATAACCCTCTCTGTAACAGTTATAACCCTCTCTATAACAGGTTACTACCAGGGACGGCGGTGTGGTGTCTGTAGGAGCAGATATCCAGTTATATAACCCTCTCTATAACAGTTATAACCCTCTCTATAACAGTTATAACCCTCTCTATAACACAGTTATAACCCTCTCTATAACAGTTATAACCCTCTCTATGACAGTTATAACCCTCTCTCTGCTTTGGTATAACAGGTTACTACCAGGGACGGAGGTGTGGTGTCTGTAGGAGCAGATATCCAGTTATATAACCCTCTCTATGACAGTTATAACCCTCTCTATGCTTTGGTATAACAGGTTACTACCAGGGACGGCGGTGTGGTGTCTGTAGGAGCAGATATCCAGTTCCGTATCTGGAGCCCGGTGATGTCAGTGGTCTCGGTTCAGGATCTTAACGCCTCGACACGCCTCACTGCCCACAACGCCATGACAACCAGCCTGGGCAGGAAGAGCGTCAGGGAGATTCAGACTGAGAGAATCAAACTGGGAGAATACCTCGGGGTGAGGCAGCAGCACTACACACATATATATATATATATATATATATATATACTGAACAAAAAACATCAACGCAACATGCAACCATTTCAAAGATTTTACTGAGTTTTCAGTTCATGTAAAGAAATCAGGTCAGTTTAAATAAATTCATTAGGCCCTAATCTATGGATTTTCACATGACTGGGAATACAGATATGAATCTGTTGGTCACAGATACCTTTAAAAGAAAAAGGTAGGGGGCGTGGATCAGAAAACCAGTCGGTATCTGGTCTGACCACCATTTGCCTCATGCAGCGCGACACATCTCCTTCACATAGAGTTGATCAGGCTGTTGATTGTGGCCTGAGGAATGTTGGTCCACTGCTCTTCAAATATAACACTTAATGCGCATTAGTGCTGGGCGATATGGCGAAAATATAATTTCACTATATTTTTTTGTTCAAATTTATGACAGTTTTATGTTTTTGAATAATACAAATTCCATAACCTTTTGAATTTGACCTGCCTAGTTAACATTTTACATTTACATTTTTAGTCATTTAGCAGATGCTCTTATCCAGAGCGACTTACAGTAGTGAATGCATACATTTCATATGTTTCATACATTTTTTTTCCCTCCGTACTGGTCCCCTGCGGGAATCGAACCCACAACCCTGGCGTTGCAAACACCATGCTCTTCCAACTGAGCCACACAAGACCAAAGGTTAAATAAAATACAGATTGTAAATGTGCTTTATGAGTAGTGCGCGACCCTAAGGTGGTAACACACAACATTCTACGTGATTACAATGGGTCTTTCTCCATTCTGATTGGTTTATAGCAGGGATGGGAAACTTTGATGGTGGTGGGGGGGCCACAAAAAAACCAAAAAAAACACAGAACTCATTATATGCGGGGCTGCAGTGGCTTGTGGGTCTGTGTACCCACATCCACCCATACTACAAGTTTAAATATCTGGTTGCTAGACTAATGTAGCATTTACCCATCCCTGTTTTATACGGTTCAATTAAACTTCAACCCCCCAGCATTTTCATCCATTTCTGTATTTCCTGCACTCAATTTGAGATCATTTCTACACTACTATGGAAATGTAATGATTTATTCTAATTCTATAGTTAGAATGTAATAGTGGCCACTTTTGAATACAGTGTTTGACATGACAACAAATTAAAATGCCAGGGAGGAGTTATTGTTACAGGGTAGGAACCAAAGTGTTGGTCAGCGTTTTCTAGGGGACCCTATAATCTTTGGCTACATTAAATGTTTCTACTTCACGTAGCCAGAGAAATGGTATGAGGTTAGTATAAAGGCATCTCTCTCCATTGAAAACAGGCGATTGACCTTAACAACCCTCATCAAATATATATATATATATATATATTTGTTATATTATATATATATATATATATAATAAACAATATTATATATATATATATATATTTATATATATATAAAAAAAAAAAAGGATTATAATATTGATGTATCCACCAATCCAAAGAAAAGATAGGCGGCATCTAGACAGCTCTCTGTGCCGCTTTGAGGACAATGATTCCCATTGTCAGGGCAGAGAGACGTGCATCTTGTCAGTATATCCATAATCTTTGATGTAGCAATATCACATTTTAACAAACCAAACATTGAAATACCGTTATAGAAGGTATTGTGAAAACCGAAACTGGTATGTAGTAAAATACGGTAAACCCTCCCAGCCGGTAAACCCTCCCAGCCGGTATACCCTCCCAGCCGGTAAACCCTCCCAGCCGGTATACCCTCCCAGCCGGTAAACCCTCCCAGCCGGTATACCCTCCCAGCCGGTATACCCTCCCAGCCGGTATACCCTCCCAGCCGGTAAACCCTCCCAGCCGGTATACCCTCCCAGCCGGTAAACCCTCCCAGCCGGTATACCCTCCCAGCCGGTATACCCTCCCAGCCGGTAAACCCTCCCAGCCGGTATACCCTCCCAGCCGGTATACCCTCCCAGCCGGTAAACCCTCCCAGCCGGTAAAACCCTCCCAGCCGGTATACCCTCCCAGCCGGTATACCCTCCCAGCCGGTATACCCTCCCAGCCGGTAAACCCTCCCAGCCGGTAAACCCTCCCAGCCGGTAAACCCTCCCAGCCGGTATACCCTCCCAGCCGGTAAACCCTCCCAGCCGGTATACCCTCCCAGCCTGTAAACCCTCCCAGCCGGTAAACCCCTCCCAGCCGGTATACCCTCCCAGCCGGTATACCCTCCCAGCCGGTATACCCTCCCAGCCGGTAAACCCTCCCAGCCGGTATACCCTCCCAGCCGGTAAACCCTCCCAGCCGGTAAACCCTCCCAGCCGGTATACCCTCCCAGCCGGTAAACCCTCCCAGCCGGTATACCCTCCCAGCCGGTATACCCTCCCAGCCGGTAAACCCTCCCAGCCGGTAAACCCTCCCAGTTATCATCTAATCTGTTAGGGTCACTGTATCTTGTTAAATTAGTCTCTGTAACATCTCTTGCATCGTTGAAGTGGATGTTCCCTCTCTCCATCTTCCCTCACTTCCTCTCTCCATCTTCCCTCACTTCCTCTCTCCATCTTCCCTCACTTCCTCTCTCCATCTTTCCTCTCTCCATCTTCCCTCACTCCCTCTCTCCAACTTCCCTCACCTCCTCTCTCCATCTTCCCTCACTCCCTCTCTCCATCTTCCCTCACTCCCTCTCTCCATCTTCCCTCACTCCCTCTCTCCATCTTCCCTCACTCCCTCTGTCCATCTTCCCTCACTCCCTCTCTCCATCTTCCCTCACCTCCTCTCTCCATCTTCCCTCACCACCTCGCCTCCTTCTCAAGATTGGAGTCCCCCACCTGTTTTAGGTCCTCTCCTACAATGTGTTTTTTTTTATAGGAGAGAGGGATGTGAAATCACTATGGGTTTCTAAACAATCTTGTTTCTTTCTCAGATGGACATCAATGAGACGACCAAGCCCTGGGGTCTGGAGGTAGACAGGGTAGAGCTGACCGTAGGTGCTGTCCTGAAGCCCCCAGAGGACTGTCCATCTGGGCCCGGCTCGGTCATCCTACCCCCTCTATCCCTGGTCTCGAGGGACTGGCCGGACCCATACAACAACTGGCTATGCACTTCCTGGGCAATATGGCTGGCGGTAACAATGGATCTCCCCTGGTTAGGACAGGTACAGTCACAATGGAGCTCCCCTGGTTAGGACAGGTACAGTAACAATAGAGCTCCCCTGGTTAGGACAGGTACAGTCACAATAAATCTCCCCTGGTTAGGACAGGTACAGTCACAATGGAGCTCCCCTGGTTAGGACAGGTACAGTAACAATAGAGCTCCCCTGGTTAGGACAGGTACAGTAACAATGGACCTCCCCTGGTTAGGACAGGTACAGTAACAATGGAGCTCCCCTGGTTAGGACAGGTACAGTAACAATAGAGCTCCCCTGGTTAGGACAGGTACAGTCACAATAAATCTCCCCTTGTTAGGACAGGTACAGTAACAATAGAACTCCCCTGGTTAGGACAGGTACAGTCACAATAAATCTCCCCTGGTTAGGACAGGTACAGTAACACTAGAGATTCCCTGGTTAGGACAGGTACAGTAACAATGGACCTCCCCTGGTTAGGACAGGTACAGTCACAATGGAGCTCCCCTGGTTAGGACAGGTACAGTAACAATAGAGCTCCCCTGGTTAGGACAGGTACAGTCACAATGGAGCTCCCCTGGTTAGGACAGGTACAGTAACAATAGAGCTCCCCTGGTTAGGACAGGTACAGTCACAATAAATCTCCCCTGGTTAGGACAGGTACAGTAACACTAGAGATTCCCTGGTTAGGACAGGTACAGTAACAATGGACCTCCCCTGGTTAGGACAGGTACAGTAACAATAGAGCTCCCCTGGTTAGGACAGGTACAGTAACAATAAATCTCCCCTGGTTAGGACAGGTACAGTAACACTAGAGATTCCCTGGTTAGGACAGGTACAGTAACAATGGACCTCCCCTGGTTAGGACAGGTACAGTCACAATAAATCTCCCCTGGTTAGGACAGGTACAGTAACACTAGAGATTCCCTGGTTAGGACAGGTACAGTAACAATGGACCTCCCCTGGTTAGGACAGGTACAGTCACAATGGAGCTCCCCTGGTTAGGACAGGTACAGTAACAATAGAGCTCCCCTGGTTAGGACAGGTACAGTCACAATGGAGCTCCCCTGGTTAGGACAGGTACAGTAACAATAGAGCTCCCCTGGTTAGGACAGGTACAGTCACAATAAATCTCCCCTGGTTAGGACAGGTACAGTAACACTAGAGATTCCCTGGTTAGGACAGGTACAGTAACAATGGACCTCCCCTGGTTAGGACAGGTACAGTAACAATAGAGCTCCCCTGGTTAGGACAGGTACAGTAACAATAAATCTCCCCTGGTTAGGACAGGTACAGTAACACTAGAGATTCCCTGGTTAGGACAGGTACAGTAACAATGGACCTCCCCTGGTTAGGACAGGTACAGTCACAATAAATCTCCCCTGGTTAGGACAGGTACAGTCACAATGGAGCTCCCCTGGTTAGGACAGGTACAGTAACACTAGAGATTCCCTGGTTAGGACAGGTACAGTCACCCAGTAAACCAGTTTTCATTAGTAACACCTTCACCTGGGTGGTGTTGATGAAGTCCAGGTCGTACTCCCTTGTTTTCAAATCAAACATTTGTACATTTTAGTCATTTTATCAGACGCTCTGATCCAGAGAGACTTTACAAGTCAGTACATTCATCTCCAGATAGCTAGGTGGACCAGTCATAGTCAGTCCATTCATCTCCAGATAGCTAGGTGGACCAGTCATAGACAGTCCATTCATCTCCAGATAGCTAGGTGGACCAGTCATAGTCAGTACATTCATCTCCAGATAGCTAGGTGGACCAGTCATAGTCAGTCCATTCATCTCCAGATAGCTAGGTGGACCAGTCATAGTCAGTCCATTCATCTCCAGATAGCTAGGTGGACCAGTCATAGTCAGTCCATTCATCTCCAGATAGCTAGGTGGACCAGTCATAGTCAGTCCATTCATCTCCAGATAGCTAGGTGGACCAGTCATAGTCAGTCCATTCATCTCCAGATAGCTAGGTGGACCAGTCATAGTCAGTCCATTCATCTCCAGATAGCTAGGTGGACCAGTCATAGTCAGTCCATTCATCTCCAGATAGCTAGGTGGACCAGTCATAGTCAGTCCATTCATCTCCAGATAGCTAGGTGGGCCAGTCATAGTCAGTCCATTCATCTCCAGATAGCTAGGTGGACCAGTCATAGTCAGTACATTCATCTCCAGATAGCTAGGTGGACCAGTCACAGTCAGTCCATTCATCTCCAGATAGCTACGTGGACCAGTCAGTCCATTCATCTCCAGATAGCTAGGTGGACCAGTCAGTCCATTCATCTCCAGATAGCTAGGTGGACCAGTCATAGTCAGTCCATTCATCTCCAGATAGCTAGGTGGACCAGTCATAGTCAGTCCATTCATCTCCAGATAGCTAGGTGGACCAGTCATAGTCAGTCCATTCATCTCCAGATAGCTAGGTGGACCAGTCATAGTCAGTACATTCATCTCCAGATAGCTAGGTGGACCAGTCATAGTCAGTCCATTCATCTCCAGATAGCTAGGTGGACCAGTCATAGTCAGTCCATTCATCTCCAGATAGCTAGGTGGACCAGTCATAGTCAGTCCATTCATCTCCAGATAGCTAGGTGGACCAGTCATAGTCAGTACATTCATCTCCAGATAGCTAGGTGGACCAGTCATAGTCAGTCCATTCATCTCCAGATAGCTAGGTGGACCAGTCAGTTCATTCATCTCCAGATAGCTAGGTGGACCAGTCAGTCCATTCATCTCCAGATAGCTAGGTGGACCAGTCAGTCCATTCATCTCCAGATAGCTAGGTGGACCAGTCATAGTCAGTCCATTCATCTCCAGATAGCTAGGTGGACCAGTCATAGTCAGTACATTCATCTCCAGATAGCTAGGTGGACCAGTCATAGTCAGTACATTCATCTCCAGATAGCTAGGTGGACCAGTCCATTCATCTCCAGATAGCTAGGTGGACCAGTCATAGTCAGTCCATTCATCTCCAGATAGCTAGGTGGACCAGTCATAGTCAGTCCATTCATCTCCAGATAGCTAGGTGGACCAGTCATAGTCAGTCCATTCATCTCCAGATAGCTAGGTGGACCAGTCATAGTCAGTCCATTCATCTCCAGATAGCTAGGTGGACCAGTCATAGTCAGTACATTCATCTCCAGATAGCTAGGTGGACCAGTCATAGTCAGTCCATTCATCTCCAGATAGCTAGGTGGACCAGTCATAGTCAGTCCATTCATCTCCAGATAGCGAGGTGGACCAGTCATAGTCAGTCCATTCATCTCCAGATAGCTAGGTGGACCAGTCATAGTCAGTCCATTCATCTCCAGATAGCTAGGTGGACCAGTCATAGTCAGTCCATTCATCTCCAGATAGCGAGGTGGACCAGTCATAGTCAGTCCATTCATCTCCAGATAGCTAGGTGGACCAGTCATAGTCAGTCCATTCATCTCCAGATAGCTAGGTGGACCAGTCATAGTCAGTACATTCATCTCCAGATAGCTAGGTGGACCAGTCATCGTCAGTACATTCATCTCCAGATAGCTAGGTGGACCAGTCATAGTCAGTACATTCATCTCCAGATAGCTAGGTGGACCAGTCATAGTCAGTACATTCATCTCCAGATAGCTAGGTGGACCAGTCACAGTCAGTCCATTCATCTCCAGATAGCTACGTGGACCAGTCAGTCCATTCATCTCCAGATAGCTAGGTGGACCAGTCAGTCCATTCATCTCCAGATAGCTAGGTGGACCAGTCATAGTCAGTCCATTCATCTCCAGATAGCTAGGTGGACCAGTCATAGTCAGTCCATTCATCTCCAGATAGCTAGGTGGACCAGTCATAGTCAGTACATTCATCTCCAGATAGCTAGGTGGACCAGTCATAGTCAGTCCATTCATCTCCAGATAGCTAGGTGGACCAGTCATAGTCAGTCCATTCATCTCCAGATAGCTAGGTGGACCAGTCATAGTCAGTCCATTCATCTCCAGATAGCTAGGTGGACCAGTCATAGTCAGTCCATTCATCTCCAGATAGCTAGGTGGACCAGTCATAGTCAGTACATTCATCTCCAGATAGCTAGGTGGACCAGTCATAGTCAGTCCATTCATCTCCAGATAGCTAGGTGGACCAGTCATAGTCAGTCCATTCATCTCCAGATAGCTAGGTGGACCAGTCATAGTCAGTCCATTCATCTCCAGATAGCTAGGTGGACCAGTCAGTTCATTCATCTCCAGATAGCTAGGTGGACCAGTCATAGTCAGTCCATTCATCTCCAGATAGCTAGGTGGACCAGTCATAGTCAGTCCATTCATCTCCAGATAGCTAGGTGGACCAGTCATAGTCAGTCCATTCATCTCCAGATAGCTAGGTGGACCAGTCATAGTCAGTCCATTCATCTCCAGATAGCTAGGTGGACCAGTCATAGTCAGTCCATTCATCTCCAGATAGCTGGGTGGACCAGTCATAGTCAGTACATTCATCTCCAGATAGCTAGGTGGACCAGTCATAGTCAGTCCATTCATCTCCAGATAGCTGGGTCGACCAGTCATAGTCAGTCCATTCATCTCCAGATAGCTAGGTGGACCAGTCAGTTCATTCATCTCCAGATAGCTAGGTGGACCAGTCATAGTCAGTTCATTCATCTCCAGATAGCTAGGTGGACCAGTCATAGTCAGTACATTCATCTCCAGATAGCTAGGTGGACCAGTCATAGTCAGTCCATTCATCTCCAGATAGCTAGGTGGACCAGTCATAGTCAGTCCATTCATCTCCAGATAGCTAGGTGGACCAGTCATAGTCAGTCCATTCATCTCCAGATAGCTAGGTGGACCAGTCATAGTCAGTACATTCATCTCCAGATAGCTAGGTGGACCAGTCATAGTCAGTACATTCATCTCCAGATAGCTGGGTGGACAAGTTCACGAAAGTCTTAAAACAATAATGTGTGTTATATATGTACAGTTGAAGTTGGAAGTTTACGTCCATTTAGGTTGGAGTCATTAAAACTCGTTTTTCAACCACTCCACAAATTTCTTGTCAACAAACCATAGTTTTGGCAAGTCGGTTAGGACATCTACTTTGTACATGACACAAGTAATTTTTCCAACAATTGTTTACAGACAGATTATTTCACTTATAATTCACTATATACTTACATGTACCAGTCAAAAGTTCATTCCAGTTTTGTTTGTTTTTACTATTTTCTACATTGTAGAATAATAGTGAAGACAGAAGATATATACATATATCCTCGGAGGACAGCGTCAGCTAATCTGTATCTCTGTGTCCCTCAGAGGACAGCATCAGCTAATCTGTATCTCTGTGTCCCTCAGAGGACAGCGTCAGCTAATCTGTATCTCTGTGTCCCTCAGAGGACAGCGTCAGCTAATCTGTATCTCTGTGTCCCTCAGAGGACGGCATCAGCTGATCTGTATCTCTGTGTCCTCGGAGGACAGCATCAGCTAATCTGTATCTCTGTGTCCCTCAGAGGACGGCATCAGCTGATCTGTATCTCTGTGTCCTCGGAGGACAGCATCAGCTAATCTGTATCTCTGTGTCCCTCGGAGGACAGCATCAGCTGATCTGTATCTCTGTGTCCTCAGAGGACAGCGTCAGCTGATCTGTATCTCTGTGTCCTCAGAGGACAGCGTCAGCTGATCTGTATCTCTGTGTCCTCAGAGGACGGCATCAGCTGATCTGTATCTCTGTGTCCTCGGAGGACAGCATCAGCTGATCTGTACCTCTGTGTCCCTCAGAGGACAGCATCAGCTTCTCAGACGAGGTGAGCAGTACTCCCCTGGCTATAAGTCGTACCGGAGGCGGGGATGAAGCTGTAACCGGGCCCGTGTCCGTGCTGGGACTGATGGACGGCCTTTTACTCTCAGAGTCTCTGGTCAGTCAGGTGGGAGCCTGCTTCCTGTTCCTCCTCCAATCACCTGACGGACAACAGACCAGCTATTACGTAGACCTCAGCCAAGGTGAGACAAATACAAACGGTCATTCTATAGAGTCTCTGAGAGGGCTGGGTTTCCCCCAGACACGAGGCTAGTCCTGGACACAAAAAAAAAGCATTCTCCGATGATGGTTTGTTCGAGGTCTGGGGAAACCACTCGTGAAATGGTTTTGAAAAACGTAGTCTTTGGCCCTCCTTTGTGATTGTAAAGGAAAGTACTTGACCCTCTGTAGTTATGGTAACAGTCTCTTTCCCTCCGCCATGTGTTTTAATAAGATAAAACCTTTTTTTTTTTTTTAGGGCCAGTTTCCCCAGACACATTCATCCCTCACGAAAAATAACTTTTCAGTAGGATTCAACATGCTTTCTAGTTTAGGACTTAGTCTGTTTTTACTGAGTCATTATGCCATCATCTCTGTCAGATATGTTGCTTTCCTATCCAAGCTGCATTTCAGACTAACGGACCAAGGGACTAACGGACCAAGGGACTAAGGGACTAACAGACTAAGGGACCAATGGACTAACAGACTAAGGGACCAATGGACTAACAGACTAAGGGACCAATGGACTAACAGACTAAGGGACCAATGGACTAACAGACCAATGGACCAATGGACCAAGGGACCAACGGACTAAGGGACTAAGGGACTAAGGGACTAACAGTGAGTTCCCCTCTTCTTCTGTGTGTAGGTAGTGGTTCAGCCGGACCAGGGTCCCCTCCAGAGGGCCTGGTACCAGACGTCACCTTCAGTATGACGGACCAGGACCTGCTGGCTATGTTCGAGGGAACCCTACGACCCTTCGCAGCCTACACCACTGGACGACTCAAGGTCCAGGGAGACCTGAAGACTGCCATGAAGCTGGAGGAAGTCATCAAGCTACTCAGGCCTTAAGCACTGGCTTCAGACCTGCCTTTTATACAAATACCAGGTCCTAGAAATACAGGATTCAGGCCTTGAGCACTGGCTTCAGACCTGCCTTTATACAAATACCAGGTCCTAGAAATACAGGATTCAGGCCTTAACCACTGGCTTCAGACCTGCCTTTATACAAATACCAGGTCCTAGAAATACAGGATTCAGGCCTTAACCACTGGCTTCAGACCTGCCTTTATACAAATACCAGGTCCTAGAAATACAGGATTCAGGCCTTGAGCACTGGCTTCAGACCTGCCTTTATACAAATACCAGGTCCTAGAAATACAGGATTCAGGCCTTGAGCACTGGCTTCAGACCTGCCTTTATACAAATACCAGGTCCTAGAAATACAGGATTCAGGCCTTGAGCACTGGCTTCAGACCTGCCTTTATACAAATACCAGGTCCTAGAAATACATGGTCACTAATAACAGTTCACATAGACCCATCTCTTTCATGTTGTGGTTTAAAAAGTAACATAAATGACATGCATGTCCATCTCTCATGGCTCAAAGTGGAGGAGAGATTTGACTTCATCACTACTTGTTTTTGTAAGAAGTGTTGACATGCTGAATGTAATGAGGTGTCTGTTTAAACTACTGGCACACAGCTCAGACACCCATCCATACCCCACAAGACATGCCACCAGAGGTCTGTTTAAACTACTAGCACACAGCTCAGACACCCATACATACCCCACAAGACATGCCACCAGAGGTCTGTTTAAACTACTAGCACACAGCTCAGACACCCATCCATACCCCACAAGACATGCCACCAGAGGTCTGTTTAAACTGACTGGCACACAGCTCAGACACCCATCCATACCCCACAAGACATGCCACCAGAGGTCTGTTTAAACTACTGGCACACAGCTCAGACACCCATCCATACCCCACAAGACATGCCACCAGAGGTCTGTTTAAACTACTGGCACACAGCTAAGACACCCATACATACCCCACAAGACATGCCACCAGAGGTCTGTTTAAACTACCAGCACACAGCTCAGACACCCATACATACCCCACAAGACATGCCACCAGAGGTCTGTTTAAACTACCAGCACACAGCTAAGACACCCATACATACCCCACAAGACATGCCACCAGAGGTCTCTTCACAGTCCCCAAGTCCAGAACAGACTATGGGAGGAGCACAGTACAACATAGAGCCATGACTACATGGAACTCTATTCCACATCAGGTAACTGATGCAGCAGCAGAATCAGATTTAAAAAAACAGATAAATGTATTACCTTATGGAACAGCGGGGACTGTGAAGAGACACACACACACACACACACACACACACACACACACACACACAGATTTAGTACTGTAGATATGTGATGGTAGAGGCCTGAGGTAACAAACTTAATGTATTGTGAATTCTGTAATAAATGTATTGTAATGTTTTTAAAATTGTATAACTGCCTTAATTTTGCTGGACCCCAGGAAGAGTAACTGCTGCCTTGACAGGAACTAATGGGGATCCATAATAAACCCCAGGAAGAGTAGCTGCTGCCTTGGCAGGAAATAATGGGGATCCATAATAAACCCCAGGAAGAGTAGCTGCTGCCTTGGCAGGAACTAATGGGGATCCTTAATAAACCCCAGGAAGAGTAGCTGCTGCCTCGGCAGGAACTAATGGGGATCCATAATAAACCCCAGGAAGAGTAGCTGCTGCCTTGGCAGGAACTAATGGGGATCCATAATAAACCCCAGGAAGAGTAGCTGCTGCCTTGGCATGAACTAATGGGGATCCATAATAAACCCCAGGAAGAGTAGCTGCTGCCTTGGCAGGAACTAATGGGGATCCATAATAAACCCCAGGAAGAGTAGCTGCTGCCTTGGCAGGAACTAATGGGGATCCTTAATAAACCCCAGGAAGAGTAGCTGCTGCCTCGGCAGGAACTAATGGGGATCCATAATAAACCCCAGGAAGAGTAGCTGCTGCCTCGGCAGGAACTAATGGGGATCCATAATAAACCCCAGGAAGAGTAGCTGCTGCCTTGGCATGAACTAATGGGGATCCATAATAAACCCCAGGAAGAGTAGCTGCTGCCTTGGCAGGAACTAATGGGGATCAATAATAAACACCAGGAAGAGTAGCTGCTGCCTTGGCAACAGGAACTAATGGGGATCCATAATAAACCCCAGGAAGAGTAGCTGCTGCCTTGGCAGGAACTAATGGGGATCCATAATAAACCCCAGGAAGAGTAGCTGCTGCCTTGGCAACAGGAACTAATGGGGATCCTTAATAAACCCCAGGAAGAGTAGCTGCTGCCTTGGTAGGAACTAATGGGCATCCATAATAAACCCCAGGAAGAGTAGCTGCTGCCTTGGCAGGAACTAATGGGGATCCATAATAAACCCCAGGAAGAGTAGCTGCTGCCTTGACAGGAACTAATGGGGATCCATAATAAACCCCAGGAAGAGTAGCTGCTGCCTTGGCAGGAACTAAAGGGGATCCATAATAAACCCCAGGAAGAGTAGCTTCTGCCTTGGCAGGAACTAATGGGGATCCATAATAAACCCCAGGAAGAGTAGCTGCTGCCTTGGCAGGAACTAATGGGGATCCATAATAAACCCCAGGAAGAGTAGCTGCTGCCTTGGCAGGAACTAATGGGGATCCATAATAAACCCCAGGAAGAGTAGCTGCTGCCTTGGCAGGAACTAATGGGGATCCATAATAAACCCCAGGAAGAGTAGCTGCTGCCTTGACAGGAACTAATGGGGATCCATAATAAACCCCAGGAAGAGTAGCTGCTGCCTTTGCAGGAACTAATGGGGATCCATAATAAACCCCAGGAAGAGTAGCTGCTGCCTTGGCAGGAACTAATGGGGATCCATAATAAACCCCAGGAAGAGTAGCTGCTGCCTTGGCAGGAACTAATGGGGATCCATAATAAACCCCAGGAAGAGTAGCTGCTGCCTTGGCAGGAACTGATGGGGATCCATAATAAACCCCAGGAAGAGTAACTGCTGCCTTGGCAGGAACTAATGGGGATCCATAATAAACCCCAGGAAGAGTAGCTGCTGCCTTGGCAACAGGAACTAATGGGGATCCATAATAAACCCCAGGAAGAGTAGCTGCTGCCTTGGCAGGAACTAATGGGGATCCATAATAAACCCCAGGAAGAGTAGCTGCTGCCTTGCAGGAACTAATGGGGATCCATAATAAACCCCAGGAAGAGTAGCTGCTGCCTTGATAGGAACTAATGGGGATCCATAATAAACCCCAGGAAGAGAAGCTGCTGCCTTGGCAGGAACTAATGGGGATCCATAATAAACCCCAGGAAGAGTAGCTGCTGCCTTGGCAGGAACTAATGGGGATCCATAATAAACCCCAGGAAGAGTAGCTGCTGCCTTGATAGGAACTAATGGGGATCCATAATAAACCCCAGGAAGAGAAGCTGCTGCCTTGGCAGGAACTAATGGGGATCCATAATAAACCCCAGGAAGAGTAGCTGCTGCCTTGGCAGGAACTAATGGGGATCCATAATAAACCCCAGGAAGAGTAGCTGCTGCCTTGGCAGGAACTAATGGGGATCCATAATAAACCCCAGGAAGAGTAGCTGCTGCCTTGGCAGGAACTAATGGGGATCCATAATAAACCCCAGGAAGAGTAGCTGCTGCCTTGGCAGGAACTAATGGGGATCCATAATAAACCCCAGGAAGAGTAGCTGCTGCCTTGACAGGAACTAATGGGGATCCATAATAAACCCCAGGAAGAGTAGCTGCTGCCTTGGCAGGAACTAATGGGGATCCATAATAAACCCCAGGAAGAGTAGCTGCTGCCTTGACAGGAACTAATGGGGATCCATAATAAACCCCAGGGAGAGTAGCTGCTGCCTTGGCAGGAACTAATGGGGATCCATAATAAACCCCAGGAAGAGTAGCTGCTGCCTTGACAGGAACTAATGGGGATCCATAATAAACCCCAGGAAGAGTAGCTGCTGCCTTGGCAGGAACTAATGGGGATCCATAATAAACCACAGGAAGAGTAGCTGCTGCCTTGGCAACAGGAACTAATGGGGATCCATAATAAACCCCAGGAAGAGTAGCTGCTGCCTTGGCAACAGGAACTAATGGGGATCCATAATAAACCCCAGGAAGAGTAGCCTTCTATTATAAAGGCTGTCATGGTAACAAGCGTTCTATTATAAAGGCTGTCATGGTAACAAGCGTTCTATTATAAAGGCTGTCATGGTAACAAGCGTTCTATTATAAAGGCTGTCATGGTAACAAGCGTTCTATTATAAAGGCTGTCGTGGTAACAAGCGTTCTATTATAAAGGCTGTCGTGGTAACAAGCGTTCTATTATAAAGGCTGTCATGGTAACAAGCATTCTATTATAAAGGCTGTCATGGTAACAAGCGTTCTATTATAAAGGCTGTCATGGTAACAAGCGTTCTATTATAAAGGCTGTCGTGGTAACAAGCGTTCTATTATAAAGGCTGTCGTGGTAACAAGCGTTCTATTATAAAGGCTGTCGTGGTAACAAGCGTTCTATTATAAAGGCTGTCATGGTAACAAGCGTTCTATTATAAAAGCTGTCATGGTAACAAGCATTCTATTATAAAGGCTGTCATGGTAACAAGCGTTCTATTATAAAGGCTGTCGTGGTAACAAGCGTTCTATTATAAATGCTGTCATGGTAACAAGCGTTCTATTATAAAGGCTGTCATGGTAACAAGCGTTCTATTATAAATGCTGTCATGGTAACAAGCGTTCTATTATAAATGCTGTCATGGTAACAAGCGTTCTATTATAAAGCTGTCATGGTAACAAGCATTCTATTATTAAGGCTGTCATGGTAACAAGCATTCTATTATAAAGGCTGTCATGGTAACAAGCGTTCTATTATAAAGGCTGTCATGGTAACAAGCGTTCTATTATAAAGGCTGTCATGGTAACTGCAATATTAGTGGATTGTTTTTTTCTCAAGACTTGAGTGTCATTTGCAGTAAAGTCCAGGAAACAAATAACATTGGATTGTTTTCGTTATTCACAATTCCGATGAACAAATAAGGTTTTACATGTAAGATGGTTAAATAAAGAGCAAAATAATTGATCATTATTATATTATTATTTGTGCCCTGGTCCTATAAGAACTCTTTGTCACTTCCCACGAGCCGGATTGTGACAAAACCTCACACTCATTCTTATGTTTAATAAATGTATCGTATAGTGTGTGTGTGGCAGACTTACAATGACGGCAACAACAACATTTGAGAGTGCCCTGATCCTGGTGCTAGAGGGGGTACAGCTGGAGGGTGAATGTTTGAAGGGGTACAGCTGGAGGGTGAATGTTTGAAGGGGTACAGCTGGAGGTTGAATGTTTGAAGGGGTACAGCTGGAGGGTGAATGTTTGAAGGGGTACAGCTGGAGGGTGAATGTTTGAAGGGGTACAGCTGGAGGGTGAATGTTTGAAGGGGTACAGCTGGAGGGTGAATGTTTGAAGGGGTACAGCTGGAGGGTGAATGTTTGAAGGGGTACAGCTGGAGGGTGAATGTTTGAAGGGGTACAGCTGGAGGTTGAATGTTTGAAGGGGTACAGCTGGAGGTTGAATGTTTGAAGGGGTACAGCTGGAGGGTGAATGTTTGAAGGGGTACAGCTGGAGGTTGAATGTTTGAAGGGGTACAGCTGGAGGGTGAATGTTTGAAGGGGTACAGCTGGAGGGTGAATGTTTGAAGGGGTACAGCTGGAGGGTGAATGTTTGAAGGGGTACAGCTGGAGGTTGAATGTTTGAAGGGGTACAGCTGGAGGGTGAATGTTTGAAGGGGTACAGCTGGAGGTTGAATGTTTGAAGGGGTACAGCTGGAGGGTGAATGTTTGAAGGGGTACAGCCGGAGGTTGAATGTTTGAAGGGGTACAGCTGGAGGTTGAATGTTTGAAGGGGTACAGCTGGAGGGTGAATGTTTGTTTGTTTAATTAGTTAAAACCTGCATTTCCCACTAGCATGGCATGTTTCATTCAAGGGTTTATCTTCATTTTGACAATTTTCTACATTGAAGAATAATAGTGAAGACATCAACACTATGAAATAACACATATGGAATCATGTAGTAACCAAATAAGTGTTAAACAAATCAAAATATATTTTATATTTGAGGTTCTTCAAAGTAGCCACCCTTTTGCCTTGATGACAGATTTGCACACTCTTGGCATTCTCTCAACCAGCTTCACCTGAAATGCTTTTCCAACAGTCTTGAAGGAGTTCCCACATATGCTGAGCACTGGTTGGCTGCTTTTCCTTCCCTCTGCGGTCCGACTCATCAAAAACCATCTCAATTGGGTTGAGGTCGGGTGATTGTGGAGGCCAGGTCATCTGATGCCAGCCTGGAGGTGTGTTGGGTCATTGTCCTGTTGAAAAACAAATGAGAGTCCCACTAAGCCCAAACCAGATGGGATGGCGTATCGCTGCAGAATGCTGTGGTAGCCATGCTGGTTAAGTGTGCCTTGAATTCTAAATAAATCACAGACAGTGTCACCAGCAAAGCACCCCCACACCATAACACCTCCTCCTCCATGCTTCACGGTGGGAACCACACATGCAGAGATCATCCGTTCACCCACACCGCATCTCACAAAGACATGGTGGTTGGAACCAAAAATCTCCAATTTGGACTCATCAGAACAAAGGACAGATTTCCACCGGTCAAATGTCCATTGCTCGTGTTTCTTGGCCCAAGCAAGTCTCTTCTTATTATTGGTGTTCTTTAGTAGTGGTTTCTTTGCAGCACTTCGACCATGAAGGCCTGATTCACGCAGTCTCCTCTGAACAGTTGATGTTGAGATGTGTCTGTTACTTGAACTCTGTGAAGCATTTATTTGGGCTTCAATTTCTGAGGCTGGTAACTCTAATGAACATATCCTCTGCAGCAGAGGTATCTCTGGGTCTTCCATTCCTGTGGCAGTCCTCATGAGAGCCAGTTTCATCATAGTGCTTGATGGTTTTTGCGACTGCACTTGAAGAAACTTGAAATGTTCCTTATTGGCTGACCTTCATGTCTTAAAGTGATGATGGACTGTCGTTTCTCTTTGCTTATTTGAGCTGTTCTTGCCATAATATGGACTTTTATCAAATAGGGCTATCTTCTGTATACCACCCCTACCTTGTCACAACACAACTGATTGGCTCAAACGCATTAAGAAGGAAAGAAATTCCACAAGTTAACTTTTAACAAGGCACACCTGTTAATTGAAATGCATTCCAGGTGACAACCTCCTGAAGCTGGTTGACAGAATGCCAAGAGTGTGCAAAGCTGTCATCAAGGCAAAGGGGTGGCTATTTGAAGAATCTCAAATATGAAATATATTTCGATTGAATTTTTTTTTGGTTACTACATGATTCCATATGTGTTATTTTGATTACATTTTATTTCACCTTTATTTAACCAGGTAGGCTAGTTGAGAACAAGTTCTCATTTACAACTGCGACCTGGCCAAGATAAAGCAAAGCAGTGCGACACAAACAACAACACAGAGTTACACATGGAGTAAAACAAACATACAGTCAATAATACAGTAGAAAATCTGTACACAGTGTGTGCAAATGAGGTAAGGAGGTAAGGCAATAAATTGGCCATAGTGCTAATTACAAGTAATTACAATTTACCAATTAACACTGGAGTGATAGATGTGCAGATGAGGATGTGCAAGTAGATTGTACTGGTGTGCAAAAGAGCAGAAAAACAATGAATAAATATGGGGATGAGGTAGGTATGTTAGTGTATGTCACGCCCTGACCTGAGAGAGAGGGTTTGTTTCTATAGGTTGTTAGGTCAGGGTGTGGGGTGGGCATTCTATGATTTCTATTTCTATGATTTGGCCAGGTATGGTTTCCAATCAGAGGCAGCTGTTTATCGTTGTCTCTGATTGGGAACCATACTTAGGCAACCCTTTTCACTCCTTGAGTTGTGGGATCTTATTTTTGTACTGCTCGTTGTAGCCTGCAAGACGTGACGGTCGTTTGTATTTGTTTATTATTTTGTTGAAGTGTTCTGATTTATAATAAATTCAAGATCAACACGTACCACGCTGCACCTTGGTCTACTCCTTTTGACGATCGTTACACAGCACTTTGGTTTGTGGCGGCCCAGCGTTGTCCGGGTTTGTCCCAGCGTTGGCCCAGCGTTGTCCCAGCGTTGGCCCGGGTTTGTCCCAGCATTGGCCCAGCGTTGGCCCGGGTTTGGCCCAGCGTTGTCCGGGTTTGTCCCAGCGTTGGCCCAGCGTTGTCCCAGCGTTGGCCGGGTTTGTCCCAGCATTGTCCGGGTTTGTCCCAGCGTTGTCCCAGCGTTGGCCCAGCATTGTCCGGGTTTGTCCCAGCGTTGGCCCAGCGTTGTCCGGGTTTGTCCCAGCGTTGGCCCAGCGTTGTCCGGGTTTGTCCCAGCGTTGGCCCAGCGTTGTCTGGGTTTGGCCCAGCATTGTCCCAGCGTTGTCCGGGTTTGGCCCAGCGTTGGCCCAGCGTTGGCCCAGCGTTGTCCGGGTTTGGCCCAGCGTTGGCCCAGCGTTGGCCCAGCGTTGTCCGGGTTTGGCCCAGCGTTGGGCCAGCGTTGGCCCAGCTTTGTCCCAGCGTTGGCCCAGCGTTGTCCGGGTTTGGCCCAGCGTTGTCCCAGCGTTGGCCCGGGTTTGGCCCAGCGTTGTCCGGGTTTGTCCCAGCGTTGGCCCAGCGTTGTCCCAGCGTTGGCCCGGGTTTGGCCCAGCGTTGTCCGGGTTTGGCCCAGCGTTGGCCGGGTTTGGCCCAGCGTTGGCCCAGCGTTGGCCCAGCGTGGTCCGGGTTTGGCCCAGCGTTGTCCCAGCGTTGGCCCGGGTTTGGCCCAGCGTTGTCCGGGTTTGGCCCAGCGTTGGCCCAGCGTTGGCCCAGCGTGGTCCGGGTTTGGCCCAGCGTTGGCCCAGCGTTGGCCCAGCGTTGTCCGGGTTTGGCCCAGCGTTGTCCCAGCGTTGGCCCGGGTTTGGCCCAGCGTTGGCCCAGCGTTGGCCCAGCATTGTCCGGGTTTGGCCGGGGAAGGCCGTTATTGTAAATAAGAATTTGTTCTTAACTGACTTGCCTCGTTAAATAAAGGTTAAATAAAGGTTAAATAAAGGTTAAATAAAGGTTAAATAAAAAATAAAAACATGAGGTGACGGCAGAGGATGAATGGCACGACAACGGGCCTCAGGATCTCATCACGGTTTCTCTGTGCATTCACATTACAATTGATAAAATGCAATTGTGTTCATTGTCCGTAGCTTCTGCCTGCCCATACCAAGACCCCACCATGGGGCACTCCACACAGCAGCCGGTGACATCATCAGAGTATCACAGAGGAGACGGTGACATCATGAAGCATCCACACAGCAGCCGGTGACATCATCAGAGTATCACAGAGGAGACGGTGACATCATGAAGCCTCCACACAGCAGCCGGTGACATCATCAGAGTATCACAGAGGAGACGGTGACATCATGAAGCCTCCACACAGCAGCCGGTGACATCATCAGAGTATCACAGAGGAGATGGTGACATCATGAAGCCTCCACACAGCAGCCGGTGACATCATCAGAGTATCACAGAGGAGATGGTGACATCATGAAGCCTCCACACAGCAGCCGGTGACATCATCAGAGGAAAAATATTTACCTCTAATACTGTTTTAATAGACGAGTAAATATCTGTCACAACTGTCCACGTAAACATCAGACAAAACAAAACATTCAACTGATTTAACAAAAATGAAATATACTTTTATTTTTTTGGAAAATGTTTATTGTCTAATAACTAAAAAAAACTAAAATATATTTTGAGGAAAATGAATGACTTTGTCCTGGAATGTTAGCTGGGTATCAGGTCTGTATGTTGAGTAGGTCAGGTAGAGGAGAGGTCAGACTCTGAAGGAGACAGACACACAGGTAGCCGGGAGGTCAGGGGTTAAAGGTCAGACTGTGAAGGAGACAGACACACAGGTAGGAGGGAGGTCAGGGGTTAAAGGTCAGACTGTGAAGGAGACAGACACACAGGTAGAAGGGAGGTCATAGGTCACACTCTTCTGAAGGAGACAGACACACAGGTAGCAGGGAGGTCAGGGGTTAAAGGTCAGACTGTGAAGGAGACAGACACACAGGTAGCCGAGAGGTCATAGGTCAGACTCTGAAGGAGACAGACACACAGGTAGAGGGGAGGTCATAGGTCAGACTTTGAAGGAGACAGACACACAGGTAGCCGGGAGGTCAGAGGTCAGACTCTTCTGAAGGAGACAGACACACAGGTAGCCGGGAGGTCAGAGGTTAAAGGTCAGACTGTGAAGGAGACAGACACACAGGTAGCAGGGGAGGTCAGGGGTTAAAGGTCAGACT
>NW_025550776.1:0-10000 GCF_905237065.1 Salmo salar | reverse complement strand
CGTCCTGTTACAACGGACACAAATCAGAAACCCTACGGAGTCTGGGAATAATGTGCACGTCATTGGTTAGAGGACAATTTTGCAGAAACCAGCTAGCTACGTTTTGAAGCATTTTGAATCAAGTGGGTCACCAACGCCGTAAGTGTAACGCATCGCTGTTCGTTAATCACGTCCATCGATAGCACGCTGACGTCAATAGAACAGGGGGGGGGGGAAACGTTTGTGGTGTAGCAATGTTTAAACGAACACTATTCAAAGACAACACGGAAATAACATCTACATGATTGGTTAGATGATTGTAGAAGGCTTCTATTAAATATTTTTTGGGAATGTTGGATGTAGATTTTTTGGGAGTCAGCCATCATGGAAAAAGGGAACAAAAAAAACAACACTTTTTCTCTTAGTTTAACTTCAAGGAATCACGACCCCCCCCGTCATAGAAAATCAACAGCGACAACGTTTGTCTGCTATTTAAGAGATAGTTTTTGACTGTCCAATCAGTGTATTGATGTGTGGCCAGTGACTTTGATGATTAGTGTCATTTTGAGAAAGAAAATGATAGCAGCAGCGTTATAAGTCCTGCGACTTTTCAACAAAACAAAACCAAAAGATATTGATCTGTTTTAAGCAATCATCGTGTATACCTGCATCACCAATCTGAGGTCAAAATAATTTTGGGTAATTCCCCCCCCCCCCCCCAATTTGATGTGGTCAAAAGCACCGAAGAACATGGCTGATGTATTACATTCTCCCAACCAATTGTGCATCTCTTATGACCGAAAATAACTTCTGGACATCAGAACAGCGATTACTCACCGCGGACTGGAAGAAACATTTTCCATTAATGAGTCTGACGAGAAGGATATCCTGCTTTCACTGGAACAGGCCAAGATCCCCGCCTTTTGTGTGAAGAAAAGACGCAGGAAAAAGGGGCCGCTGATCGGGCATCCTTCTGAAGATCCGTAGGCGAGCGAGTAAACTCCCACTGTCATCCGTTCTTCTTGCTAACGTGCAATCATTGGATAATAAAATTGATGACCTATGATTAAGATTATCCTACCAACGAGACATTAAAAACTGTAACATCTTATGTTTCACCGAGACGTGGCTGAATGAAGATACGGAGAATATAGAGCTGGAGGGATTTTTCATGCACCGGCAGAACAGAGATGCTACCTCTGGTAAGACGAGGGGTGGAAGTGTGTTTCGCGGTATTGCTCGCTTGAGTACCTTATGATAAGTTGTAGACCACACTATCTACCAAGAGAGTTCTCAGATGAACCATCAAACAAGCAAAGCGTCAATACAGGATTAAGATTGAATCCTACTACACCGGCTCTGACGCTCATCGGATGTGGCAGGGCTTGAAAACTATTACGGACTACAAAGGGAAACCCACCCGCGAGCTGCCCAGTGACGCGAGCCTACCAGATGAGCTAAATGCCTTTTATGCTCGCTTCGAGGCAAGCAACACTGAAGCATGCACGAGAGCACCAGCTGTTCTGGATGACTGTGTGATAACGCTATTTGGTAGCAGATGTGAACAAAACCTTAAAACAGGTCAACATTCACAAAGCCGCTGGGCCAGACGGATTACCAGGACGTGTACTCAAAGCATGCGCTGACCAGCTGGCAAGTGTCTTCACTGATGTTTTCAACCTCTCCCTGACCGAGTCTGTAATACCTACATGTTTAAAACAGACCACCATAGTCCCTGTGCCCAAGGAAGTGAAGGTAACCTGCCTATATGATTACCGCCCCGTGGCACTCACGTCGGTAGACATGAAGTGCTTTGAAAGGCTGGTCATGGCTCACATCAACAGCATCCTCCCGGACACCCTAGACCCACTCCAATTCACATACCCCCACCAACAGTCCACAGATGATGCAATATCCATTGCTCTCCGTACTGCCCTTTCCCACCTGGACAAAAGGAACACCTATGTGAGAATGCTGTTCATTGACTACAACTCAGCGTTCAACACCATAGTGCCCTCAAAGCTCATCACTAAGCTAAGGACCCTGGGACTAAACACCTCCCTCTGCAACTGGACCCTGAACTTCCTGACGGGCCGTCCACAGGTGGTGAGGGTAGGCAACAACACGTCTGCCACGCTGATCCTCAACACTGGGGCCCCTCAGGGGTGTGTACTTAGTCCCCTCCTGTACTCCCTGTTCACCCACGACTGCGTGGCCAAACACGACTCCAACACCATCATTAAGTTTGCTGACGACACAACAGTGGTAGACCTGATCACCGACAACGATGAGACAGCCTATAGGGAGGAGGTCAGAGAACTGGCCAGGTGGTGCCAGGACAACAACCTCTCCCTCAATGTGAGCAAGACAAAGGAGCTGATCGTTGACTACAGGAAAAGGTGGGCCGAACAGGCCCCCATTAACATCGACGGGGCTGTAGTGGAGCGGGTTGAGAGTTTCAAGTTCCTTGGTGTCCACATCACCAACAAACTATCATGGTCCAAGCAAACCAAGACAGTCGTGAAGAGGGCACGACAAAACCTTTTCCCCCTCAGGAGACTGAAAAGATTTGGCATGGGTCCCCAGATCCTCAAAAGGTTCTACAGCTGCACCATCGAGAGTCTCCTGACCGGTTGCATCACCGCCTGGTACGGCAACTGCTCGGCATCTGACCACAAGGCGCTACAGAGGGTAGTGCGAACGGCCCAGTACATCACTGGGGCCAAGCTTCCTGCCATCCAGGATCTATATACCAGGCGGTGTCAGAGGAAAGCCCATAAAATTGTCATAGACTCCAGTCACCCAAGTTATAGACTGTTTTCTCTGCTACCTCACGGCAAGTGGTACCCGGAGCGCCAAGTCTAGGTCCAAGAGGCTCCTTAACAGCTTCTACCCCCAAGCTATAAGACTAATGAACACTTAATCAAATGGCCACTGTAGACAGGTGTGTGCCTTTCCAAATCATGTCCAATCAATTGAATTGACCACAGGTGGACTCCAATCAAGTTGTAGAAACATCTCAAGGATGATCAATGGAAACAGGATGCACCTGAGCTCAATTTCTAGTCTCATATCAAAAGGTCTGAATACTTATGTAATTAAGGTATTTCAGTTTTTTAATTTTTTTAATACATTTGCTCAAATTTCAAAAAACTTTTTTTTTTTTTTCTTCATTATGTTGATTGACAAGATTTTTTTTTATGTAATAAATGTGGAAAAAGTCAAGGGGTCTGAATACTTTCAGAATGAACTGCGTATATATACACTGCTCAAAAAATAAAGGGAACACTTAAACAACACAATGTAACTCCAAGTCAATCACACTTCTGTGAAATCAAACTGTCCACTAAGGAAGCAACACTGATTGACAATACATTTCACATGCTGTTGTGCAAATGGAATAGACAACAGGTGGAAATTATAGGCAATTAGCAAGATACCCCCAATAAAGGAGTGGTTCTGCAGGTGGGGACCACAGACCACTTCTCAGTTCCTATGCTTCCTGGCTGATGTTTTGGTCACTTTTGAATGCTGGCGGTGCTTTCACTCTAGTGGTAGCATGAGACGGAGTCTACAACCCACACAAGTGGCTCAGGTAGTGCAGCTCATCCAGGATGGCACATCAATGCGAGCTGTGGCAAGAAGGTTTGCTGTGTCTGTCAGTGTAGTGTCCAGAGCATGGAGGCGCTACCAGGAGACAGGCCAATATATCAGGAGATGTGGAGGAGGCCGTAGGAGGGCAACAACCCAGCAGCAGGACCGGCTACCTCAGCCTTTGTGCAAGGAGGGGCAGGAGAAGCACTGCCAGAGCCCTGCAAAATGACCTCCAGCAGGCCACAAATGTGCATGTGTCTGCTCAAACGGTCAGAAACAGACTCCATGAGGGTGGTATGAGGGCCCGACGTCCACAGGTGGGGGTTGTGCTTACAGCCCAACACCGTGCAGGACGTTTGGCATTTGCCAGAGAACACCAAGATTGGCAAATTTGCCACTGTGCTCTTCACAGATGAAAGCAGGTTCACACTGAGCACGTGACAGATGTGACAGAGTCTGGCGACGCCCGTGGAGAACGTTCTGCTGCCTGCAACATCCTCCAGCATGACCGGTTTGGCGGTGGGTCAGTCATCGTGTGGGGTGGCATTTCTTTGGGGGCCGCACAGCCCTCCAGTGCTCGACAGAGGTAGCCTGACTGCCAATAGGTACCGAGATGAGATCCTCAGAGCCCTTGTGAGACCATATGCTGGGTGCGGTTGGCCCTGGGTTTCTCCTAAAGCAAGACAATGCTAGACCTCATGTGGCTGGAGTGTGTTCAGCAGTTCCTGCAAGAGGAAGGCATTGATGCTATGGACTGGCCCACCCGTTCCCCAGACCTGAATCCAATTGAGCACATCTGGGACATCATGTCTCGCTCCATCCACCAACGCCACTTTGCACCACAAGACTGTCCAGGAGTTGGCGGATGCTTTAGTCCAGGTCTGGGAGGAGATCCCTCAGGAGTCCATCCGCCACCTCATCAGGAGCATGCCCAGGCGTTGTAGGGAGGTCATACAGGCACGTGGAGGCCACACACTACTGAGCCTCATTTTGACTTGTTTTAAGGACATTACATCAAAGTTGGATCAGCCTGTAGTGTGGTTTTCCACTTTAATTTTGAGTGTGACTCCAAATCCAGACCTCCATGGGTTGATGAATTGGATTTCCATTGATTATTTTTGTGTGATTTTGTTGTCAGCACATTCAACTATGTAAAGAAAAAAGTATTTAATAAGATTATTTCTTTCATTCAGATCTAGGATGTGTTGTTTAAGTGTTCCCTTTATTTTTTGAGCAGTATATATATATAGGTTGAAACCCTAGCTTATGGTCAAGTTTGATGCATTGTTCCACCAGACCATTTTGGTGGAAGTGTCTGTGAATGAGATTAGGTGTAATATGACTAATGACATCACTGTAGAGCGCTTTTCCAATCCTCTCCGACCCAACGAGTCACCCTTTAATGACATCACTGTAGAAGCGTTTTCCAATCCTCTCCGACCCAACGAGTCACCCTTTAATGACATCACTGTAGAGCGTTTTCCAATCCTCTCTGACCCAACCTTTATAAATGGTTCGATCATATATTTCTAGATATATTCATATTTACACGGCAATTTATCCATTCAGCAGACGCTCCCACCAGGGACAAACAGCTAGTGCATTCATCTCAAGATACCCAGGCGACGACCACATCTCACAGTCGTATCCCATCCACGTATCACATACATAATACAATGAAAAACAATACAAACTGAGTATAAACGCTCTGTGTGTCTCTTCACTGTCCCCGTCATGCCGTAAGGTGTTCTTATATCTGCTTTTTGAATCTGGTTTTATTGCAGCTTGTGTTACAGTTACACCTGGGGTGATGGCATAGAGTTCCATGTAGTCACGGCTCAATTTAATACTGTGTGTTTACCAGCCTCTGTTCTGGACCTGGGAGCTGTGAAAACAGACCTCTGGTTGGATGTCTCGTCTTGTAACCGATGGGTGTCTGAACTGTGTTGCTAACTGCTTGAACAACACATCAATACCAAGCACAAAGACCAAAGACCAAGCAGTCACGCCAGTTAGCCTAGCAGGCGGCAGGTAGCCTAGCAGGCGGCAGGTAGCCTAGCGGCGGCAGGGCAGTTAGCCTAGCAGGCGGCAGGGCAGTTAGCCTAGCAGGCGGCAGGGCAGTTAGCCTAGCAGGCGGCAGGTAGCCTAGCAGGCGGCAGGTAGCCTAGCAGGCGGCAGTTAGCTTAGCAGGCGGCAGTTAGCCTAGCAGGCGGCAGTTAGCCTAGAAGGTAAAAATCTGTCGTTCTGCCCCTGAACAAGGCAGTTAACCCCACTGTTCCTAGGCCGTCATTATAAATAAGATTTTGTTCTTAACTGACTTGCCTAGTTAAATAAAAGGTTAAATAAAATAAAAATTAGAGCAATGCCTTATCATGGACAGACCTCTCCCCATTTTAGTAACCATTAAGTCTATGTGTTTAGCTTGCTATCTAGGGTGACGATCATAACGGTGGCCTCCAGGGCCTGCAGTCTTGGAGACAGTCCTGTGGTATCGCTGTAGGGTCAGGGGTTCAGTGTTAGGTACCTTCTCCTGCTGTTTAACGGTGGCCTCCAGGCCTGCAGACTTGAGACAGTCCTGTGGTATCGCTGTAGGACGGTCTGTTGCTGCTGGTGAGCTCTCTGTAGACGTAGCAATTCCTTTTCACTGTCATTCTTCTGGAAAGGGGGAGAGGATCAGCCATGCTGGTTTCTTACAGCTGGATAAGTACAGAGAGTCTGCTCACCCTGATCAGATCATTCTGTAGCTGCTGTATCTTGTCCCTCTGAGCTGAAGCCTTGCTGCTCACTGGCCAGCTTAAACTCCAGAGAGGCTGGAGATACACACACAACACAATCTGTCAACACACACACACACACAACACAATCTGTCAACACACACACACAACACAATCTGTCAACACACACACACACAACACAATCTGTCAACACACACAAAACTCAACACAATCTGTCAACACACACACACACACACAATACAATCTGTCAACACACACACATAACACAATCTGTCAACACACACACACAACACAATCTGTCAACACACACACACACACAACTACAATCTGTCAACACACACACACAACACAATCTGTCAACACACACACAACACAATCTGTCAACACACACACACACAATACAATCTGTCAACACACACACACAATACAATCTGCCAACACACACAATACAATCTGTCAACACACACACACACAATACAATCTGTCAACACACACACACAACACAATCTGTCAACACACACAATACAATCTGTTAACACACACAACAACACAATCTGTCAACACACACACACAATACAATCTGTCAACACACACACAATACAATCTGTCAACACACACACACACACACACAATACAATCTGTCAACACACACACACACAATACAATCTGTCAACACACACACACAATACAATCTGTCAACACACACACACACAACACAATCTGTCAACACACACAATACAATCTGTCAACACAAACAACACAATCTGTCAACACATAAACTGTCTACACACACCAAAACACAACATCCAGAATTGTGGCATTTTCACGTTTCATAATTTCAGAGAATGTTTGGGAATGACGTACAGTAAAATTCCATAGCAATATAGAGTGGGAAAGCAGCCACGCATTTGGACAATTAATAGACACCAGTAAATAAAACCTAATAAAAAAAACATATACGCAGACCGGTGTGCCATAGCCAATCAGAGCTACGGTAGGCCTATATGCTAATAAGCCATTTACCACACAGGCTTGCTATCATTGACTTTGAACTGGACTGTGTGTTTACAGGCAGGTAGTAACAGCGTTTGACGTTCTTGATCATAGTCTGCTGCTGTGTTATGGCTTTACACCCCCTGCTATAATGTGGATAAAGAGTTACTTGTTTAACAGAACACAGAGGGTGTTCTTTAATGGAATCCTCTCAAATATAATCCTGTTAGAATCAGGAATTCCCAGGGTAGCTGGGCCCTTGCTTTTAAAATTTTTACTAATGACTTTGAGTAAAGCTAGAGTTTGTATGAATGCGGATGACTCAACAATATACACGTCAGCTATTACAGCAACTGAAATGACAGGAACACTCAACAAAGAGCTGCAGTTAGTTTCAAAATGGCTGGCAAGGAATAAGTTAGCCATAAATATTTCTAAAACTAAAAGCATTATATTTGGAACAAAACACTCACTAAACCCTAAACCTCAACTAAATCTTCTAATAAATAATTTGGAAATTGAGCAAGTTGAGATGACTAAACTGCTTGAGTAACTCTAGATTGTAAACTGTCATGGTCAAAACACATTGATACAACAGTAGCTAAGATGGGGGAGAAGTCTGTCTATAATTGTCACGGTTTTCGTCGGTAATTGAGGACCAAAACGCAGCAGGTATGTGTAAGCTCATCTTGACGTTTATTTACTTCCCAAAATGAACACCAAATAACAAAACAAGTGAACGAACGATATACAGCCAGTCTGGCAAGGCACAAGGCTAAACACAGAACAACTAATATAGGACTTCCAATCAAAGGCAACACCACACAGCTGCCTTCAATTGGAAGTCCACCCCAATTAACTCAACATAGAAACACACTCACTAGACTACACATAGAAATACATAAACATAGACCATAAACCAAAAACCCGGAAATACTAAATCAAACACCCTTTTACCAAAACACCACCGGACCACATAAAACAAATACCCTCTGCCACGTCCTGACCAAACTACAATAACAATTAACCCTTATACTGGCCAGGACGTGACAATAATAAAGGTAGAAACTAGGGTCTGTAGGACCTGCTTTATTATTTATAAATCTGTGAATATATTGTAATGTTTTAAAACTGTATAAGCTGCCTTAATTTTGCGGGTCCCCAGAAAGAGTATCTGCTGTTTTGGCAGGAAACTAATGGGGATCCATAATAAACCCCCAGGAAGAGTAGCTGCGCTTGGCAGGAACTAATGGGGATCCATAATAAACCCCAGGAAGAGAAGCTGCTGTCTTGGCAGGAAACTAATGGGGATCCATAATAAACCCCAGAAAGAGTATCTGCTGCCTTGGCAGGAACTAATGGGGATCCATAACAAACCCCAGGAAGAGTAGCCTGGCGGAACTAATGGGGATCCATAATAAACCCCAGGAAGAGTAGCTGCCTTGGCAGGAACTAATGGGGATCCACAATAAACCCCAGGAAGAGTAGCTGCTGCCTTGGCAGGAACTAATGGGGATCCATAATAAACCCCAGGAAGAGTAGCTGCTGCATTGGCAGGAACTAATGGGGATCCATAATAAACCCCAGGAAGAGTAGCTGCTGCCTTGGCAGGAACTAATGGGGGATCCATAATAAAACCCCAGGAAGAGAAGCTAATGCCTTGGCAGGAACCAATGGGGATCAATAATAAACCCCAGGAAGAGAAGTAGGCTACAAGCCTTGGTAGGAAACCAATGGGGATCCATAATAAACCCCAGGAAGAGTAGCTGTTCTGCGGTGCACAGGAAACTACAAATGGGGATCCATAATTTAAACCCCAGGAAGAGTAGCTGCTGCCTTGGCAGGAAACTAATGGGGATCCATAAAAAAACCCCAGGAAGAGTAGCTGCTGCCTTGGCAGGAAACCAATGGGGATAACGGAATAAACCCCAGGAAGAGTAGCTGCTTGCCTTGGCAGGAACCAATGGGGATCCATAATAAACCCCAGGAAGAGTAGCTGAAGGCCTTGGTAGGAAACCACTGGGGATCCATAATAAACCCCAGGAAGAGTAGCTGCTGCCTTGGCAGGAACCAATGGGGATCCACAATAAACCCCAGGAAGAGTAGCTGCTGCCTTGGCAGGAACTAATGGGGATCCATAATAAACCCCAGGAAGAGTAGCTGCTCCTTGGCAGGAAACAATGGGGATCCACAATAAACCCCAGGAACAGAAGCTGCTGCCTTGGGCAGGGGAACTAATGGGGAGATCCATAATAAAACACCAGGAAGAGTAGCTGCTGTGCCTTGGCCAAGAGGAACTAATGGGGATCCATAATAAAAACCCCAGGAAGAGAAAGCTCTGCTTGGTAGGAACTAATGGGGATCCATACAACAACACCCCAGGAAGAGTGGAGGCTGCCGTGCTTGGGCAACAGGAACTAAGGAGGTTAAAACACTAACTAATGGGGATCCATATAGCTAAACCCCAATAGGGAACATTAGATAAAACCACCGAAAACGCTTTGAGCCAGTTGGTCATCAAACTTGGAATAAAATCAAAGTTTATTTGTCATACGATGCCGAATACAACAGGTGTAAGCGTAGACCCCACAGGAAAAGCGTTAATACAACAGGTGTAGTAGACCTCACAGTGAAATAGCTTAACACAACAGGTGTAGTAGACCCCACAGTGAAATGCTGAATACAACAGGTGGAGTAGA
>NW_025550775.1:0-29857 GCF_905237065.1 Salmo salar | reverse complement strand
AGCCCTGGGCGTAGCTGTCTAGCCCTGGGAGTAGCTGTCTAGCCCTGGTCCAACTCTAGTCCTGGGAGGTAGCTGTCTAGCCCTGGGCGTAGCTGTCTAGTCCTGGGCGTAGCTGTCTAGTCCTGGGCGTAGCTGTCTAGTCCTGGGCGTAGCTGTCCTAGTCCTGGGCGTAGCTGTCTAGTCCTGGGCGTAGCTGTCTAGTCCTGGGCGTAGCTGTGTAGCCCTGGGCGTGGCTGTGTAGCCCTGGGCGTAGCTGTGTAGCCCTGGGCGTAGCTGTGTAGCCCTGGGCGTAGCTGTCTCAGCCCTGGGCGTAGCTGTGTAGCCCTGGGCGTAGCTGTCTAGTCCTGGGCGTGGCTGTCTAGCTCTGGTCCAACTCTAGCCCTGGGCGTAGCTGTGTAGCCCTGGGCGTAGCTGTGTAGCCCTGGGCGTAGCTGTCTAGCCCTGGGCGTAGCTGTCTAGTCCTGGGCGTAGCTGTGTGCAGCCCCTGGGCGTAGCTGTCTAGTCCTGGGCGTAGCTGTCTAGCCCTGGGCGTAGCTGTCTCAGCCCTGGGCGTAGCTGCGTCAGCCCTGGGCGTAGCTGTCTAGTCCTGGGCGTAGCTGTCTAGCCCTGGGCGTAGCTGTGTAGCCCTGGGCGTAGCTGTGTAGCCCTGGGCGTAGCTGTCTAGTCCTGGGCGTAGCTGTCTAGCCCTGGGAGTAGCTGTCTAGTCCTGGTCTGCACTATAAATTATAACTACTTAAATCTACATAAATTAGCTTATAATACCCACCAACAATACTTGTAACTCTTTAGCTTGAATGGTTCGATACACCAAACCAACGTTCACATTTTCTGGCTATCCGAACTTTTCTCAACTTTAACTATTCAAATTTGCACACATTTGCATAAAATAACTCACAAACAGGAACAAAATTAAAATGAGCTGAAAGTCACAAAAATTACCGGAAAGTTTCCTTCATTGTTTTGTTTAATGAGAGCTTGGCGTTGAGTAAGATTTACAATGTCTTCATTTCACATGGCAAATAAACATTAAACTTAATTATTATTATTGTATATATATATATTTTTTAATGTTACAAAGATCAAAAAGTACCTCACCTGTGTGTGGCATGACAGCGTAGGTGAACTGATGACTTCCCATGTCAGCGTTGGCATCAGGAGCCTTGGGAGCTCGCAGTCTTTTAAGAAAATAGAAAAACAGTCTTAGGAAGGAGAAGAAAGAACGCTGCTACGTTAACTATGTTAGTAATAAAGTAAAAACACACTTTTTTTTCCCCTGGCGGTGAAAGCAACATTCTCTGCCTACTGAGCCACCCATTTACAATTTGTTAAACTGTAATATTTGTCAGACTCACAGAGAGAGCGTTAAGGTGTTCTGGTAAACCGAGTATCCATATTTACTGTCGTTCAGCAGAGACACTCCAAACCCGTGCTCTGATAGGTCTGCCCATTTGTGGCCCCAAACCTAGGAAGGAGTATTATTATACTGTTACAGGACCAGCAAAACAACAATGCTAAGGGGAGGTAATAGATGGGTTATTCGTGGCAGTGTTATGTCAGTCAGTAGCAGTAAGGGATTGTCTCTTTGGGGGACTAGGCTGGTTACTGTAGAGCTCTTTGGGGGACTAGGCTGGTTACTGTAGAGCTCTTTGGGGGACTAGGCTGGTTACTGTAGAGCTCTTTGGGGGGACTAGGCTGGTTACTGTAGAGCTCTTTGGGGGACTAGGCTGGTTACTGTAAAGCTCTTTGGGGGACTAGGCTGGTTACTGTAGAGCTCTTTGGGGGGACTAGGCTGGTTACTGTGGGGCTCTTTGGGGGACTAGGCTGGTTACTGTAGAGCTCTTTGGGGGACTAGGCTGGTTACTGTAGAGCTCTTTGGGGGACTAGGCTGGTTACTGTAAAGCTCTTTGGGGGACTAGGCTGGTTACTGTAGAGCTCTTTGGGGGACTAGGCTGGTTACTGTAGGGCTCTTTGGGGGGACTAGGCTGGTTACTGTAGAGCTCTTTGGGGGACTAGGCTGGTTACTGTAGAGCTCTTTGGGGGACTAGGCTGGTTACTGTAGAGCTCTTTGGGGGACTAGGCTGGTTACTGTAGAGCCTCTTTGGGGGGACTAGGCTGGTTAATGTAGAGCTCTTTGGGGGACTAGGCTGGTTACTGTAGAGCTCTTTGGGGGGACTAGGCTGGTTACTGTAGAGCTCTTTGGGGGGACTAGGCTGGTTAATGTAGAGAGAGCTCTTTGGGGGACTAGGCTGGTTACTGTAGAGCTCTTTGGGGGACTAGGGCTGGTTACTGTAGGGCTCTTTGGGGGACTAGGCTGGTTACTGTAGGGCTCTTTGGGGGACTAGGCTGGTTACTGTAAAGCTCTTTGGGGGACTAGGCTGGTTACTGTAGGGCTCTTTGGGGGACTAGGCTGGTTACTGTAGAGCTCTTTGGGGGGACTAGGCTGGTTACTGTAGGGCTCTTTGGGGGACTAGGCTGGTTACTGTAGGGCTCTTTGGGGGACTAGGCTGGTTACTGTAGAGCTCTTTGGGGACTAGGCTGGTTACTGTAGGGCTCTTTGGGGGGACTAGGCTGGTTACTGTAGAGCTCTTTGGGGGACTAGGCTGGTTACTGTAGGGCTCTTTGGGGGACTAGGCTGGTTACTGTAGAGCTCTTTGGGGGACTAGGCTGGTTACTGTAGGGCTCTTTGGGGACTAGGCTGGTTACTGTAAAGCTCTTCGGGGGACTAGGCTGGTTACTGTAGAGCTCTTTGGGGGGACTAGGCTGGTTACTGTAGAGCTCTTTGGGGGACTAGGCTGGTTACTGTAGAGCTCTTTGGGGGACTAGGCTGGTTACTGTAGAGCTCTTTGGGGGGACTAGGCTGGTTACTGTAGAGCTCTTTGGGGGACTAGGCTGGTTACTGTAGAGCTCTTTGGGGGACTAGGCTGGTTACTGTAGGGCTCTTTGGGGGACTAGGCTGGTTACTGTAGAGCTCTTTGGGGGACTAGGCTGGTTACTGTAGAGCTCTTTGGGGGACTAGGCTGGTTACTGTAGAGCTCTTTGGGGGACTAGGCTGGTTACTGTAGAGCTCTTTGGGGGACTAGGCTGGTTACTGTAGAGCTCTTTGGGGGACTAGGCTGGTTACTGTAGGGCTCTTTGGGGGACTAGGCTGGTTACTGTAGAGCTCTTTGGGGGGACTAGGCTGGTTACTGTAGAGCTCTTTGGGGGACTAGGCTGGTTACTGTAGAGCTCTTTGGGGGACTAGGCTGGTTACTGTAGAGCTCTTTGGGGGACTAGGCTGGTTACTGTAAAGCTCTTTGGGGGACTAGGCTGGTTACTGTAGAGCTCTTTGGGGGGACTAGGCTGGTTACTGTAGGGCTCTTTGGGGGACTAGGCTGGTTACTGTAGAGCTCTTTGGGGGACTAGGCTGGTTACTGTAGAGCTCTTTGGGGGACTAGGCTGGTTACTGTGAAAGCTCTTTGGGGGACTAGGCTGGTTACTGTAGAGCTCTTTGGGGGGACTAGGCTGGTTACTGTAGGGCTCTTTGGGGGACTAGGCTGGTTACTGTAGAGCTCTTTGGGGGGACTAGGCTGGTTACTGTAGAGCTCTTTGGGGGACTAGGCTGGTTACTGTAGAGCTCTTTGGGGGACTAGGCTGGTTACTGTAGAGCTCTTTGGGGGACTAGGCTGGTTACTGTAGAGCTCTTTGGGGGACTAGGCTGGTTACTGTAGAGCTCTTTTGGGGGGACTAGGCTGGTTACTGTAGGAGCTCTTTGGGGGACTAGGCTGGTTACTGTAGAGCTCTTTGGGGGGACTAGGCTGGTTACTGTAGGGCTCTTTGGGGGACTAGGCTGGTTACTGTAGGGCTCTTTGGGGACTAGGCTGGTTACTGTAGAGCTCTTTGGGGGACTAGGCTGGTTACTGTAGGGCTCTTTGGGGGACTAGGCTGGTTACTGTAGGGCTCTTTGGGGGGACTAGGCTGGTTACTGTAGAGCTCTTTGGGGGACTAGGCTGGTTACTGTAGGGCTCTTTGGGGGACTAGGCTGGTTACTGTAGAGCTCTTTGGGGGACTAGGCTGGTTACTGTAGGGCTCTTTGGGGGACTAGGCTGGTTACTGTAGAGCTCTTTGGGGGACTAGGCTGGTTACTGTAGGGCTCTTTGGGGGGACTAGGCTGGTTACTGTAGAGCTCTTTGGGGGGACTAGGCTGGTTACTGTAGAGCTCTTTGGGGGACTAGGCTGGTTACTGTAGAGCTCTTTGGGGGACTAGGCTGGTTACTGTAGAGCTCTTTGGGGACTAGGCTGGTTACTGTAGAGCTCTTTGGGGGACTAGGCTGGTTACTGTAGAGCTCTTTGGGGGGGACTAGGCTGGTTACTGTAGAGCTCTTTGGGGGACTAGGCTGGTTACTGTAGAGCTCTTTGGGGGGACTAGGCTGGTTACTGTAGAGCTCTTTGGGGGACTAGGCTGGTTACTGTAGAGCTCTTTGGGGGACTAGGCTGGTTACTGTAGAGCTCTTTGGGGGACTAGGCTGGTTACTGTAGAGCTCTTTGGGGGACTAGGCTGGTTACTGTAGAGCTCTTTGGGGGACTAGGCTGGTTACTGTAGAGCTCTTTGGGGACTAGGCTGGTTACTGTAGAGCTCTTTGGGGGACTAGGCTGGTTACTGTAGAGCTCTTTGGGGGACTAGGCTGGTTACTGTAGAGCTCTTTGGGGGACTAGGCTGGTTACTGTAGAGCTCTTTGGGGGGACTAGGCTGGTTACTGTAGAGCTCTTTGGGGGACTAGGCTGGTTACTGTAGAGCTCTTTGGGGGACTAGGCTGGTTACTGTAGAGCTCTTTGGGGGACTAGGCTGGTTACTGTAGGGCTCTTTGGGGGGACTAGGCTGGTTACTGTAGAGCTCTTTGGGGGACTAGGCTGGTTACTGTAGAGCTCTTTGGGGGGACTAGGCTGGTTACTGTAGGGCTCTTTGGGGGGACTAGGCTGGTTACTGTAGGGCTCTTTGGGGGACTAGGCTGGTTACTGTAGAGCTCTTTGGGGGACTAGGCTGGTTACTGTAGAGCTCTTTGGGGGACTAGGCTGGTTACTGTAGAGCTCTTTGGGGGACTAGGCTGGTTACTGTAGGGCTCTTTGGGGGGACTAGGCTGGTTACTGTAGGGCTCTTTGGGGGGACTAGGCTGGTTACTGTAGAGCTCTTTGGGGGACTAGGCTGGTTACTGTAGGGCTCTTTGGGGGACTAGGCTGGTTACTGTAGAGCTCTTTGGGGGACTAGGCTGGTTACTGTAGAGCTCTTTGGGGACTAGGCTGGTTACTGTAGGGCTCTTTGGGGGGACTAGGCTGGTTACTGTAGAGAGCTCTTTGGGGACTAGGCTGGTTACTGTAGGGCTCTTTGGGGGACTAGGCTGGTTACTGTAGAGCTCTTTGGGGGACTAGGCTGGTTACTGTAGGGCTCTTTGGGGGACTAGGCTGGTTACTGTAGGGCTCTTTGGGGGACTAGGCTGGTTACTGTAGGGCTCTCTGGGGGACTAGGCTGGTTACTGTAGGGCTCTTTGGGGGACTAGGCTGGTTACTGTAGGGCTCTTTGGGGGACTAGGCTGGTTACTGTAGAGCTCTTTGGGGGACTAGGCTGGTTACTGTAGAGCTCTTTGGGGGACTAGGCTGGTTACTGTAAAGCTCTTTGGGGGACTAGGCTGGTTACTGTAGAGCTCTTTGGGGGACTAGGCTGGTTACTGTAGAGCTCTTTGGGGGACTAGGCTGGTTACTGTAGGGCTCTTTGGGGGACTAGGCTGGTTACTGTAGGGCTCTTTGGGGGACTAGGCTGGTTACTGTAGGGCTCTTTGGGGGACTAGGCTGGTTACTGTAGGGCTCTTTGGGGGACTAGGCTGGTTACTGTAGAGCTCTTTGGGGGACTAGGCTGGTTACTGTAGAGCTCTTTGGGGGACAAGGCTGGTTACTGTAGAGCTCTTTGGGGGACTAGGCTGGTTACTGTAGAGCTCTTTGGGGGACTAGGCTGGTTACTGTAGAGACTCTTTGGGGGACTAGGCTGGTTACTGTAGAGCTCTTTGGGGGGACTAGGCTGGTTACTGTAGAGCTCTTTGGGGGACAAGGCTGGTTACTGTAGAGCTCTTTGGGGGACTAGGCTGGTTACTGTAGAGCTCTTTGGGGGACTAAGGCTGGTTACTGTAGAGCTCTTTGGGGGACTAGGCTGGTTACTGTAGAGCTCTTTGGGGGACTAGGCTGGTTAATGTAGAGCTCTTTGGGGGACTAGGCTGGTTACTGTAGAGCTCTTTGGGGGACTAGGCTGGTTACTGTAGAGCTCTTTGGGGGACTAGGCTGGTTACTGTAGAGCTCTTTGGGGGACTAGGCTGGTTACTGTAGGGCTCTTTGGGGGACTAGGCTGGTTACTGTAGAGCTCTTTGGGGGACTAGGCTGGTTACTGTAGGGCTCTTTGGGGGACTAGGCTGGTTACTGGAGGGCTCTTTGGGGGACTAGGCTGGTTACTGTAGAGCTCTTTGGGGGGACTAGGCTGGTTACTGTAGAGCTCTTGGGGGACTAGGCTGGTTACTGTAGAGCTCTTTGGGGGACTAGGCTGGTTACTGTAGAGCTCTTTGGGGGACTAGGCTGGTTACTGTAGAGCTCTTTGGGGACTAGGCTGGTTACTGTAGGGCTCTTTGGGGGACTAGGCTGGTTACTGTAGAGCTCTTTGGGGGACTAGGCTGGTTACTGTAGGGCTCTTTGGGGGACTAGGCTGGTTACTGTAGAGCTCTTTGGGGGGACTAGGCTGGTTACTGTAGGGCTCTTTGGGGGACTAGGCTGGTTACTGTAGAGCTCTTTGGGGGACTAGGCTGGTTACTGTAGAGCTCTTTGGGGGACTAGGCTGGTTACTGTAGAGCTCTTTGGGGGACTAGGCTGGTTACTGTAAAGCTCTTTGGGGGACTAGGCTGGTTACTGTAGAGCTCTTTGGGGGACTAGGCTGGTTACTGTAGGGCTCTTTGGGGGACTAGGCTGGTTACTGTAGGGCTCTTTGGGGGACTAGGCTGGTTACTGTAGAGCTCTTTGGGGACTAGGCTGGTTACTGTAGAGCTCTTTGGGGGACTAGGCTGGTTACTGTAGAGCTCTTTGGGGACTAGGCTGGTTACTGTAGGGCTCTTTGGGGGACTAGGCTGGTTACTGTAGGGCTCTTTGGGGGACTAGGCTGGTTACTGTAAAGCTCTTTGGGGGACTAGGCTGGTTACTGTAGAGCTCTTTGGGGGACTAGGCTGGTTACTGTAGAGCTCTTTGGGGGACTAGGCTGGTTACTGTAGGGCTCTTTGGGGGACTAGGCTGGTTACTGTAGGGCTCTTTGGGGGACTAGGCTGGTTACTGTAGAGCTCTTTGGGGGACTAGGCTGGTTACTGTAGGGCTCTTTGGGGGACTAGGCTGGTTACTGTAGGGCTCTTTGGGGGACTAGGCTGGTTACTGTAAAGCTCTTTGGGGGACTAGGCTGGTTACTGTAGAGCTCTTTGGGGGACTAGGCTGGTTACTGTAGAGCTCTTTGGGGGACTAGGCTGGTTACTGTAGAGCTCTTTGGGGGACTAGGCTGGTTACTGTAGAGCTCTTTGGGGGACTAGGCTGGTTACTGTAGGGCTCTTTGGGGGACTAGGCTGGTTACTGTAAAGCTCTTTGGGGGGACTAGGCTGGTTACCGTAGAGCTCTTTGGGGGACTAGGCTGGTTACTGTAGAGCTCTTTGGGGGACTAGGCTGGTACCTCGAAGCGGGCCCAATCCCAGCTCGTGTTCCTGTGTGTGGGTCTCTGCAGGTGTCCAAACTGGATCTCATAGGTGGCGTTGGGGCTCCTCACCCTCACTGGGAACTCTACCTTCAGGAACTTATGGGACTCTAACCATTCCACCTGGAATAAACAACAGTATGAGACTGAAACCACTCCACCTGGAATAAACAACAGTATGAGACTGAAACCACTCCACCTGGAATAAACAACAGTATGAGACTGAAACCACTCCACCTGGAATAAACAACAGTATGAGACTGAAACCACTCCACCTGGAATAAACAACAGTATGAGACTGAAACCACTCCACCTGGAATAAACAACAGTATGAGACTGAAACCACTCCACCTGGAATAAACAACAGTATGAGACTGAAACCACTCCACCTGGAATAAACAACAGTATGAGACTGAAACCATTCCAACTGGAATAAACAACAGTATGAGACTGAAACCACTCCACCTGGAATAAACAACAGTATGAGACTGAAACCACTCCACCTGGAATAAACAACAGTATGAGACTGAAACCACTCCACCTGGAATAAACAACAGTATGAGACTGAAACCATTCCACCTGGAATAAACAACAGTATGAGACTGAAACCACTCCACCTGGAATAAACAACAGTATGAGACTGAAACCACTCCACCTGGAATAAACAACAGTATGAGACTGAAACCACTCCACCTGGAATAAACAACAGTATGAGACTGAAACCACTCCACCTGGAATAAACAACAGTATGAGACTGAAACCACTCCACCTGGAATAAACAACAGTATGAGACTGAAACCATTCCACCTGGAATAAACAACAGTATGAGACTGAAACCATTCCACCTGGAATAAACAACAGTATGAGACTGAAACCATTCCAACTGGAATAAACAACAGTATGAGACTGAAACCACTCCACCTGGAATAAACAACAGTATGAGACTGAAACCATTCCAACTGGAATAAACAACAGTATGAGACTGAAACCACTCCACCTGGAATAAACAACAGTATGAGACTGAAACCATTCCACCTGGAATAAACAACAGTATGAGACTGAAACCACTCCACCTGGAATAAACAACAGTATGAGACTGAAACCACTCCACCTGGAATAAACAACAGTATGAGACTGAAACCACTCCACCTGGAATAAACAACAGTATGAGACTGAAACCACTCCACCTGGAATAAACAACAGTATGAGACTGAAACCACTCCACCTGGAATAAACAACAGTATGAGACTGAAACCACTCCACCTGGAATAAACAACAGTATGAGACTGAAACCACTCCACCTGGAATAAACAACAGTATGAGACTGAAACCACTCCACCTGGAATAAACAACAGTATGAGACTGAAACCACTCCACCTGGAATAAACAACAGTATGAGACTGAAACCATTCCAACTGGAATAAACAACAGTATGAGACTGAAACCACTCCACCTGGAATAAACAACAGTATGAGACTGAAACCACTCCACCTGGAATAAACAACAGTATGAGACTGAAACCACTCCACCTGGAATAAACAACAGTATGAGACTGAAACCATTCCACCTGGAATAAACAACAGTATGAGACTGAAACCACTCCACCTGGAATAAACAACAGTATGAGACTGAAACCATTCCACCTGGAATAAACAACAGTATGAGACTGAAACCACTCCACCTGGAATAAACAACAGTATGAGACTGAAACCACTCCACCTGGAATAAACAACAGTATGAGACTGAAACCATTCCACCTGGAATAAACAACAGTATGAGACTGAAACCACTCCACCTGGAATAAACAACAGTATGAGACTGAAACCACTCCACCTGGAATAAACAACAGTATGAGACTGAAACCACTCCACCTGGAATAAACAACAGTATGAGACTGAAACCATTCCAACTGGAATAAACAACAGTATGAGACTGAAACCACTCCACCTGGAATAAACAACAGTATGAGACTGAAACCACTCCACCTGGAATAAACAACAGTATGAGACTGAAACCACTCCACCTGGAATAAACAACAGTATGAGACTGAAACCACTCCACCTGGAATAAACAACAGTATGAGACTGAAACCACTCCAACTGGAATAAACAACAGTATGAGACTGAAACCATTCCAACTGGAATAAACAACAGTATGAGACTGAAACCACTCCACCTGGAATAAACAACAGTATGAGACTGAAACCATTCCACCTGGAATAAACAACAGTATGAGACTGAAACCACTCCACCTGGAATAAACAACAGTATGAGACTGAAACCACTCCACCTGGAATAAACAACAGTATGAGACTGAAACCACTCCACCTGGAATAAACAACAGTATGAGACTGAAACCATTCCACCTGGAATAAACAACAGTATGAGACTGAAACCATTCCACCTGGAATAAACAACAGTATGAGACTGAAACCACTCCACCTGGAATAAACAACAGTATGAGACTGAAACCATTCCACCTGGAATAAACAACAGTATGAGACTGAAACCACTCCACCTGGAATAAACAACAGTATGGACACATGACGTCTACAGTACCTGAGTATTAAACCTGACATAAGGACACATGACGTCTACAGTACCTGAGTATTAAACCTGACATAAGGACACATGACGTCTACAGTACCTGAGTATTAAACCTGACATAAGGACACATGACGCCTACAGTACCTGAGTATTAAACCTGACATAAGGACACATGACGTCTACAGTACCTGAGTATTAAACCTGACATAAGGACACATGACGTCTACAGTACCTGAGTATTAAACCTGACATAAGGACACATGACATCTACTGTACCTGAGTATTAAACCTGACATAAGGACACATGACGTCTACAGTACCTGAGTATTAAACCTGACATAAGGACACATGACGTCTACAGTACCTGAGTATTAAACCTGACATAAGGACACATGACATCTACAGTACCTGAGTATTAAACCTGACATAAGGACACATGGCGTCTACAGTACCTGAGTATTAAACCTGACATAAGGACACATGACGTCTACAGTACCTGAGTATTAAACCTGACATAAGGACACATGACGTCTACAGTACCTGAGTATTAAACCTGACATAAGGACACATGACATCTACTGTACCTGAGTATTAAACCTGACATAAGGACACATGACGTCTACAGTACCTGAGTATTAAACCTGACATAAGGACACATGACGTCTACAGTACCTGAGTATTAAACCTGACATAAGGACACATGACATCTACAGTACCTGAGTATTAAACCTGACATAAGGACACATGGCGGTTACAGTACCTGAGTATTAAACCTGACATAAGGACACATGACGTCTACAGTACCTGAGTATTAAACCTGACATAAGGACACATGACGTCTACAGTACCTGAGTATTAAACTTGACATAAGGACACATGACATCTACAGTACCTGAGTATTAAACCTGACATAAGGACACATGACATCTACAGTACCTGAGTATTAAACCTGACATAAGGACACATGGCGGTTACAGTACCTGAGTATTAAACCTGACATAAGGACACATGACGTCTACAGTACCTGAGTATTAAACCTGACATAAGGACACATGACGTCTACAGTACCTGAGTATTAAACTTGACATAAGGACACATGACATCTACAGTACCTGAGTATTAAACCTGACATAAGGACACATGGCGTCTACAGTACCTGAGTATTAAACCTGACATAAGGACACATGACGTCTACAGTACCTGAGTATTAAACCTGACATAAGGACACATGGCGTCTACAGTACCTGAGTATTAAACCTGACATAAGGACACATGACGTCTACAGTACCTGAGTATTAAACCTGACATAAGGACACATGACGTCTACAGTACCTGAGTATTAAACCTGACATAAGGACACATGACGTCTACAGTACCTGAGTATTAAACCTGACATAAGGACACATGACGTCTACAGTACCTGAGTATTAAACCTGACATAAGGACACATGACGTCTACAGTACCTGAGTATTAAACCTGACATAAGGACACATGACGTCTACAGTACCTGAGTATTAAACCTGACATAAGGACACATGACGTCTACAGTACCTGAGTATTAAACCTGACATAAGGACACATGACGTCTACAGTACCTGAGTATTAAACCTGACATAAGGACACATGGCGTCCAGGATGATCTCCTGGGTGATGGTGCTCTTATCGCTGATCCTGAGAGTGAAGGTCACACTGCCTCTCAGTCCTCCTGGAGATGCTACCTGGACAGGACGGACCACCTCTACCACCGGCTTCCTATAGGAAGGTCAGAGTTCAGAGGTCAGACCCCCTGGAGATGCTACCTGGACAGGACGGACCACCTCTACCACCGGCTTCCTATAGGAAGGTCAGAGTTCAGAGGTCAGACCCCCTGGAGATGCTACCTGGACAGGACGGACCACCTCTACCACCGGCTTCCTATAGGAAGGTCAGAGTTCAGAGATCAGACCCCCCTGGAGATGCTACCTGGACAGGACGGACCACCTCTACTACCGGCTTCCTATAGGAAGGTCAGAGTTCAGAGGTCAGACCCCCTGGAGATGCTACCTGGACAGGACGGACCACCTCTACTACAGGCTTCCTATAGGAAGGTCAGAGTTCAGAGATCAGACCCCCCTGGAGATGCTACCTGGACAGGACGGACCACCTCTACTACCGGCTTCCTATAGGAAGGTCAGAGTTCAGAGGTCAGACCCCCTGGAGATGCTACCTGGACAGGACGGACCACCTCTACCACCGGCTTCCTATAGGAAGGTCAGAGTTCAGAGGTCAGACCCCCCTGGAGATGCTACCTGGACAGGAGACACCGGCTTCCTATAGGAAGGTCAGAGTTCAGAGGTCAGACCCCCTGGAGATGCTACCTGGACAGGACGGACCACCTCTACCACCGGCTTCCTATAGGAAGGTCAGAGTTCAGAGGTCAGACCCCCCTGGAGATGCTACCTGGATAGGAGACACCGGCTTCCTATAGGAAGGTCAGAGTTCAGAGGTCAGACCCCCCTGGAGATGCTACCTGGATAGGAGACACCGGCTTCCTATAGGAAGGTCAGAGTTCAGAGGTTAAGGTTAGGATTAGACCCTCTGGAGATGACACCTGGACAGGACACTCCACTTCCACCACAGGCTTCCAATAGAGGACACACACTGGTATGACATCATGACTGGTCTAACAGAGTAACAAACTACATATACTGGATTGAGTTCAGTAGGCTCCAAACTTCCTGAACAAGGGAGGGATTATCTGAATTTGTCCAATAAGAGTGAGCCCTGTTGTATTCAGCCAGCCTTATGAGAACAGGATGTCAGGATGTTTGTGTTCTCTCACCGTGTCTGTAAGTGGTAGTCCATCACGTCCCAGGCGTCCCAGTACAGAGGAACATCGTCAAACACAACAAACTGGTTCCCACTGCAACCGTGAGATATCGCCTCTCTGGAACACACACAGAGGAGAGAGAATGGTTTCATTCTCGCTGTGTGTGTGTGTGTGTGTGTGTGTGTGTGTGTGTGTGTGTGTGTGTGTGTGTGTGTGTGTGTGTGTGTATGCAGATATTGATCTTTTCACCCTGTATTGTTCTTAGCCTCAGGCTAAACTGGCCCTGGGCTAGCTTAGCCTGCGCTCACACAGGCATTTGGTAACCCTGTGCTAAGCTTTAGCCCTGGGCTAACAGACAAACACACATGTGACCAACATTCTATCTCTTGTCACGCCACCGATGTTATAAAACCATAGCCATTAGATGGCGATAGGAATATGTGGATGACGTCAGCTCTATGGAAAACATGAAGATTTGGTATGGGTTCCCAAGTCCTCAAAAAGTTCTACAGCTGCACCATCGAGAGCATCCTGACTGGTTGCATCACTGCCTGGTACGGCAACTGCTCTTCCTCCGACCGCAAGGCACTACAGAGGGTAGTGCGAACGGCCCAGTACCTCACTGGGGCCGAGCTTCCTGCCATCCAGGACCTCTATACCAGGCGGTGTCAGAGGAAGGTCCTAAAAATTGTCAAAGACTCCAGTCACCCTAGTCACAGACTGTTCTCTCTGCTACCGCATGGCAAGCGGTACCAGAGCACCAAGTCTAGGACCAAGAGGCTTCTAAACAGCTTCTACCCCCAAGCCATAAGACTAATGAACAATTCATCAAATGGCCACTGGAATATTTACATTGACCCCCCCCCATTCCTTTTGTACACTGCTGATACCCGCTGTTTATTATCTATGCATAGTCACTTCACCCCTACCTACATGTACAAATTACCTTGACTAACCTGTACCCCCGCACATTGACTCTGTACCGGTACCCCCTGTATATAGCCTCCACATTGACTCTGTACCAGTACCCCCTGTATATAGCCTCCACATTGACTCTGTACCGGTACCCCCTGTATATAGCCTCCACATTGACTCTGTACCGGTACCCCCTGTATATAGCCTCCACATTGACTCTGTACCGGTACCACCTGTATATAGCCTCCACATTGACTCTGTACCAGTACCCCCTGTATATAGCCTCCACATTGACTCTGTACCGGTACCCCCTGTATATAGCCTCCACATTGACTCTGTACCGGTACCCCCTGTATATAGCCTCCACATTGACTCTGTACCGGTACCCCCTGTATATAGCCTCCACATTGACTCTGTACCGGTACCCCCTGTATATAGCCTCCACATTGACTCTGTACCGGTACCCCCTGTATATAGCCTCCACATTGACTCTGTACCGGTACCCCCTGTATATAGCCTCCACATTGACTCTGTACCGGTACCCCCTGTATATAGCCTCCACATTGACTCTGTACCAGTACCCCCTGTATATAGCCTCCACATTGACTCTGTACCGGTACCCCCTGTATATAGCCTCCACATTGACTCTGTACCGGTACCCCCTGTATATAGCCTCCACATTGACTCTGTACCAGTACCCCCTGTATATAGCCTCCACATTGACTCTGTACCGGTACCCCCTGTATATAGCCTCCACATTGACTCTGTACCCCCTGTATATAGCCTCCACATTGACTCTGTACCGGTACCCCCTGTATATAGCCTCCACATTGACTCTGTACCCCCTGTATATAGCCTCCACATTGACTCTGTACCAGTACCCCCTGTATATAGCCTCCACATTGTACCGGTACCCCCTGTATATAGCCTCCACATTGACTCTGTACCGGTACCCCCTGCATATAGCCTCCACATTGACTCTGTACCGGTACCCCCTGTATATAGCCTCCACATTGACTCTGTACCGGTACCCCCTGTATATAGCCTCCACATTGACTCATTACCGGTACCCCCTGTATATAGCCTCCACATAGACTCTGTACCGGTACCCCCTGTATATAGCCTCCACATTGACTCTGTACCGGTACCCCCTGTATATAGCCTCCACATTGACTCTGTACCGTAACACCCTGTATATAGCCTCCACATTGACTCGGTACCGGTACCCCCTGTATATAGCCTCCACATAGACTCTGTACCGGTACCCCCTGTATATAGCCTCCACATTGACTCTGTACCGGTACCCCCTGTATATAGCCTCCACATTGACTCTGTACCGTAACACCCTGTATATAGCCTCCACATTGACTCGGTACCGGTACCCCCTGTATATAGCCTCCACATTGACTCTGTACCGTAATACCCTGTATATAGCCTCCACATTGACTCTGTATCGGTACCCCTGTATATAGCCTCCACATTGACTCTGTACCGTAATACCCTGTATATAGCCTCCACATTGACTCTGTACCGTAATACCCTGTATATAGCCTCCACATTGACTCTGTACCGTAATACCCTGTATATAGCCTCCACATTGACTCTGTACCGTAACACCCTGTATATAGCCTCCACATTGACTCTGTACCGTAATACCCTGTATATAGCCTCCACATTGACTCTGTACCGTAATACCCTGTATATAGCCTCCACATTGACTCTGTACCGTAATACCCTGTATATAGCCTCCACATTGACTCTGTACCGTAATACCCTGTATATAGCCTCCACATTGACTCTGTACCGGTACCCCCTGTATATAGCCTCCACATTGACTCTGTACCGGTGCCCCCTGTATATAGCCTCCACATTGACTCGGTACCGTAATACCCTGTATATAGCCTCCACATTGACTCTGTACCGGTACCCCCTGTATATAGCCTCCACATTGACTCTGTACCGTAATACCCTGTATATAGCCTCCACATTGACTCTGTACCGTAATACCCTGTATATAGCCTCGTTATTTTTATTGTGTAACTTTTTATAGAATTGTTTTACTTTAGTTTATTTAGTAAATATTTTCTTAACTCTATTTCTTGAACTGCATTGTTGGTTAAGGGCTTTGTAAGTAAAACGAAAATATTTGAATTCGAAGCTGAACGGCACCCAAAAATTGCTAAGGATCATGGTGAAAGCGGCCGTAACCAGCAAAGGATCATGGTCGATGTAGTTGTTTCCATCCTGACTGAGAGAGCCTACTTGTTGCCTGCTGGCCTGTGATTGTTCTGTGTAGTGGTCAGGACTGGATCACTCTTTTAAATAAATATCTACATTCGTAGCGAACTTTAAAAGAATTCACGTGGGGATCAAACTTGACCATAGTAAACACATTTTAGAGCACAAAGCAGCCTTCTGCAGATCGTCATTTACATAGGATTTTCCAGGGCAGACCAGGGCTTTTGGCACCGCTAGGTTGCTATGCAGTAGCAGACCAGGGCTTTTGGCACCGCTAGGTTGCTATGCAGTAGCAGACCCGGGGCTTTTGGCACCGCTAGGTTGCTATGCAGTAGCAGACCCGGGGCTTTTGGCACCGCTAGGTTGCTATGCAGTAGCCGACCAGCAGAGCTCGTGACTTCACGCTCCAGACCAGACACTGGGGGTTTTATAAGCAATAAAGCATTTAACATAATATATCCTTTTGGTTCTAGCCTGTCATTTTGTTTCCAGCAGTGATGGTTTGTATAAAGCTTGGTGTCTAGCTGTCTGAAATGTTCTCCGTGGACAGAGATACTTTTGAGGAGACGCGATACTCCATTGAAATTGTATTGACGCCAATTGTGTGCGTTGTCAGTGGGCTGCTCGGTGCATTCTGGGAGATTTTGGGACAAGGAGAGCTCTCCTTCAAGGAGTGAATGGGAGACAATTGGGCGCTAGCTGAGGAGGTCCTTAGCCACAGGGCTGAGGAGGGCTGAGGAGGTTCTTAGCCACAGGGCTGAGGAGGGCTGAGGAGGCTCTTAGCCACAGGGCTGAGGAGGTCCTTAGCCACAGGGCTGAGGAGGGCTGAGGAGGTTCTTAGCCACAGGGCTGAGGAGGGCTGAGGAGGTTCTTAGTCACAGGGCTGAGGAGGGCTGAGGAGGTTCTTAGCCACAGGGCTGAGGAGGGCTGAGGAGGTTCTTAGCCACAGGGCTGAGGAGGGCTGAGGAGGTTCTTAGCCACAGGGCTGAGGAGGGCTGAGGAGGTTCTTAGCCACAGGGCTGAGGAGGGCTGAGGAGGTTCTTAGCCACAGGGCTGAGGAGGGCTGAGGAGGCTCTTAGCCACAGGGCTGAGGAGGTTCTTAGCCACAGGGCTGAGGAGGGCTGAGGAGGTTCTTAGCCACAGGGCTGAGGAGGGCTGAGGAGGTTCTTAGCCACAGGGCTGAGGAGGTTCTTAGCCACAGGGCTGAGGAGGTTCTTAGCCACAGGGCTGAGGAGGGCTGAGGAGGTTCTTAGCCACAGGGCTGAGGAGGCTCTTAGCCACAGGGCTGAGGAGGGCTGAGGAGGCTCTTAGCCACAGGGCTGAGGAGGTTCTTAGCCACAGGGCTGAGGAGGCTCTTAGCCACAGGGCTGAGGAGGGCTGAGGAGGTTCTTAGCCACAGGGCTGAGGAGGGCTGAGGAGGCTCTTAGCCACAGGGCTGAGGAGGGCTGAGGAGGTTCTTAGCCACAGGGCTGAGGAGGGCTGAGGAGGTTCTTAGCCACAGGGCTGAGGAGGGCTGAGGGAGGCTCTTAGCCACAGGGCTGAGGGGAGGCTCTTAGCCACAGGGCTGAGGAGGGCTGAGGAGGCTCTTAGCCACAGGGCTGAGGAGGGCTGAGGAGGTTCTTAGCCACAGGGCTGAGGAGGTTCTTAGCCACAGGGCTGAGGAGGTTCTTAGCCACAGGGCTGAGGAGGTTCTTATCCACAGGGCTGAGGAGGTTCTTAGCCACAGGGCTGAGGAGGTTTTAGCCACAGGGCTGAGGAGGTTCTTAGCCACAGGGCTGAGGAGGTTCTTAGCCACAGGGCTGAGGAGGCTCTTAGCCACAGGGCTGAGGAGGTTCTTATCCACAGGGCTGAGGAGGGCTGAGGAGGTTCTTAGCCACAGGGCTGAGGAGGGCTGAGGAGGTTCTTAGCCACAGGGCTGAGGAGGGCTGAGGAGGTTCTTAGCCACAGGGCTGAGGAGGGCTGAGGAGGTTCTTAGCCACAGGACTGAGGAGGCTCTTAGCCACAGGGCTGAGGAGGCTCTTAGCCACAGGGCTGAGGAGGTTCTTAGCCACAGGGCTGAGGAGGTTCTTAGCCACAGGGCTGAGGAGGGCTGAGGAGGTTCTTAGTCACAGGGCTGAGGAGGGCTGAGGAGGTTCTTAGCCACATGGCTGAGGAGGTTCTTAGTCACAGGGCTGAGGAGGTTCTTAGCCACAGGGCTAAAGTGCAGTGTGAACGCGCCTTCTGAGGATGGGATTTTACCTGTTGGTCTTGACCAGGTACAAGGAAGCCAGCCCTCCATCCTTATTAACGACAGCATGTAATATCCCATTTTCCATGAGGACAGTACCATCAGCCTACGATAGAACAACATTCAAACTAAGATTATCAACTGAAAGCGTCAAATAAAAGTGACATTTTTATCAAATAATGAACTATTCCCATGAATCAAAATGAAATGTCCCTAGCTATGTAGTGTATATTACCTGAACCTTGACTGAGACCAGAGGTTTGGTAGCAGTGGCATCACAGACAGAAACTACAGCGAGACTGGGGACTGTCACCAGAGCTACAGAATAACACAGGAATAATAACACTTACTTTCACAATGGCAGACGGAGAGATACGGACATGCAGGGACATGAAACAGGCCTACACATTTTACATTTTTAGTCATTTAGCAGACGCTCTTATCCAGAGCATTTCATACATTTACATTTAATCCATTTTTTTTCTTCCATACTGGTCCCCCGTGGGAATCGAACCCACAACCCTGGCGTTGCAAAACACCACGCTCTACCAGCTGAGCCACACGGGGGCTCAGTTCACCTACGCATCGCTTCTAAATAACTGACGAGTTGAATTGTGAAAGAACAAAACCATTGTGTTGTGTTTTAGAATAACTGCACTGCGTCAATGATCCGTGAGTATTCACGCTATAATAGTCAGTTACCGTACCGAGGTGTTCAGGAGCGCCCCCCTGTCAGCGGGAGGACCTCGGTGCGTTCCCAGGGCAGAGTGTTGAGGACAGCAACGGAACTGTCAGTGTTTCCTGTCTGCGTCGTAGCCCCTTTAGACAGCAGGGCCTCACAGGAGACACGCAGCAGTCTGGTCCCCGTGGTATGGATATCTGAGGGACACGGGGAGGGGGACACACACACACACACACACACACACACACACACACACACACACACACACACACACACACACACACACACACACACACACACACACACACACACACACACACACACACACACACACACACACACACACACACACACACACACACACACACACACACACAGGAATTGGGGTTCACACTCCACATGGAATGGTTTTAAACAAAGAACTGTCTGCTATTGTCATTATGGTCTTTTTTTCCTTTATCTTGATAATATACAGCTGTTATATACCTTGATAATCTCAGTGCTGTTATATACCTTGATAATATCTCAGTGCTGTTATATACCTTGATAATATACAGCTGTTATATACCTTGATAATATACAGCTGTTATATACCTTGATAATATACAGCTGTTATATACCTTGATAATGTCTCAGTGCTGTTATATACCTTGATAATCTCAGTGCTGTTATATACCTTGATAATCTCTCAGTGCTGTTATATACCTTGATAATATACAGCTGTTATATACCTTGATAATCTCTCAGTGCTGTTATATACCTTGATAATTTACAGCTGTTATATACCTTGATAATCTCAGTGCTGTTATATACCTTGATAATCTCAGTGCTGTTATATACCTTGATAATCTCAGTGCTGTTATATACCTTGATAATCTCAGTGCTGTTATATACCTTGATAATCTCAGTGCTGTTATATACCTTGATAATTTACAGCTGTTATATACCTTGATAATATCTCAGTGCTGTTATATACCTTGATAATTTACAGCTGTTATATACCTTGATAATCTCAGTGCTGTTATATACCTTGATAATATACAGCTGTTATATACCTTGATAATCTCAGTGCTGTTATATACCTTGATAATCTCAGTGCTGTTATATACCTTGATAATCTCAGTGCTGTTATATACCTTGATAATCTCAGTGCTGTTATATACCTTGATAATATACAGCTGTTATATACCTTGATAATATACAGCTGTTATATACCTTGATAATATCGTAGTGCTGTTATATACCTTGGTAATATCTCAGTGCGTCCTCTACCACCATCTCTATACAGGTGCCAGGAATCACATCATGGAACTGGTTCAGGAGGAGCTGCCTGAAAAACAAAACACAATTGTAGAGTTGTGTGAAAAATATTATATAAATATGACTCTAAAATGTCCCGTGTCGCTCAGTGGGTAGAGCATGGTTTAGTAGTGTTGAGGGCCTAGGGAGATGTCAGCGTTAACTAGTAGTGTTGAGGGCCTAGGGAGATGTCAACGGTTTAGTAGTGTTGAGGGCCTAGGGAGATGTCAGCGTTAACTAGTAGTGTTGAGGGCCTAGGGAGATGTCAGCGTTAACTAGTAGTGTTGAGGGCCTAGGGAGATGTCAACGGTTTAGTAGTGTTGAGGGCCTAGGGGAGATGTCAGCGTTAACTAGTAGTGTTGAGGGCCTAGGGAGATGTCAGCGTTAACTAGTAGTGTTGAGGGCCTAGGGAGATGACAACGTTAACTAGTAGTGTTGAGGGCCTAGGGAGATGTCAACGTTAACTAGTAGTGTTGAGGGCCTAGGGAGATGTCAGCGTTAACTAGTAGTGTTGAGGGCCCAGGGAGATGTTAACGTTAACTAGTAGTGTTGAGGGCCTAGGGAGATGTCAGCGTTAACTAGTAGTGTTGAGGGCCTAGGGGAGATGTCAGCGTTAACTAGTAGTGTTGAGGGCCCAGGGAGATGTCAACGTTAACTAGTAGTGTTGAGGGCCTAGGGAGATGTCAACGGTTTAGTAGTGTTGAGGGCCTAGGGAGATGTCAGCGTTAACTAGTAGTGTTGAGGGCCTAGGGAGATGTCAGCGTTAACTAGTAGTGTTGAGGGTCTAGGGAGATGACAACGTTTTAGTAGTGTTGAGGGTCTAGGGAGATGACAACGTTAACTAGTAGTGTTGAGGGCCCAGGGAGATGACAACGTTAACTAGTAGTGTTGAGGGCCTAGGGAGATGACAACGTTAACTAGTAGTGTTGAGGGCCTAGGGAGATGTCAACGTTAACTAGTAGTGTTGAGGGCCTAGGGAGATGTCAACGGTTTAGTAGTGTTGAGGGCCCAGGGAGATGTCAACGGTTTAGTAGTGTTGAGGGCCTAGGGAGATGTTAACGTTAACTAGTAGTGTTGAGGGCCTAGGGAGATGTCAACGTTAACTAGTAGTGTTGAGGGCCTAGGGAGATGTCAACGTTAACTAGTAGTGTTGAGGGCCTAGGGAGATGTCAACGGTTTAGTAGTGTTGAGGGCCCAGGGAGATGTCAACGGTTTAGTAGTGTTGAGGGCCTAGGGGAGATGTCAACGGTTTAGTAGTGTTGAGGGCCCAGGGAGATGTCAGCGTTAACTAGTAGTGTTGAGGGCCTAGGGAGATGTCAACGTTAACTAGTAGTGTTGAGGGCCTAGGGAGATGTTAACGTTAACTAGTAGTGTTGAGGGCCTAGGGAGATGTCAACGTTAACTAGTAGTGTTGAGGGCCCAGGGAGATGTCAACGTTTTAGTAGTGTTGAGGGCCTAGGGAGATGTCAACGTTAACTAGTAGTGTTGAGGGCCTAGGGAGATGTCAACGTTAACTAGTAGTGTTGAGGGCCTAGGGAGATGTCAACGTTAACTAGTAGTGTTGAGGGCCTAGGGAGATGTTAACGTTAACTAGTAGTGTTGAGGGCCTAGGGAGATGTTAACGTTAACTAGTAGTGTTGAGGGCCTAGGGAGATGTTAACGTTTTAGTAGTGTTGAGGGCCTAGGGAGATGTCAACGTTTTAGTAGTGTTGAGGGCCTAGGGAGATGTTAACGTTAACTAGTAGTGTTGAGGGCCTAGGGAGATGTTAACGTTTTAGTAGTGTTGAGGGCCTAGGGAGATGTCAGCGTTAACTAGTAGTGTTGAGGGCCCAGGGAGATGTCAACGTTAACTAGTAGTGTTGAGGGCCTAGGGAGATGTCAACGTTAACTAGTAGTGTTGAGGGCCCAGGGAGATGAAAACGTTTTAGTAGTGTTGAGGGCCCAGGGAGATGTCAACGTTTTAGTAGTGTTGAGGGCCTAGGGAGATGTCAGCGTTAACTAGTAGTGTTGAGGGCCCAGGGAGATGTCAACGGTTTAGTAGTGTTGAGGGCCTAGGGAGATGTCAGCGTTAACTAGTAGTGTTGAGGGCCTAGGGAGATGTCAACGTTAACTAGTAGTGTTGAGGGCCTAGGGAGATGTCAGCGTTAACTAGTAGTGTTGAGGGCCTAGGGAGATGTCAGCGTTAACTAGTAGTGTTGAGGGCCTAGGGAGATGTCAACGTTTTAGTAGTGTTGAGGGCCTAGGGAGATGTCAACGTTAACTAGTAGTGTTGAGGGCCTAGGGAGATGTCAGCGTTAACTAGTAGTGTTGAGGGCCTAGGGAGATGTCAGCGTTAACTAGTAGTGTTGAGGGCCTAGGGAGATGACAACGTTAACTAGGAGTGTTGAGCGCCTAGGGAGATGTCAACGTTAACTAGTAGTGTTGAGGGCCTAGGGGAGATGTCAGCGTTAACTAGTAGTGTTGAGGGCCTAGGGAGATGAAAACGTTTTAGTAGAGTGTTGAGGGCCCAGGGAGATGTCAACGTTTTAGTAGTGTTGAGGGCCCAGGGAGATGAAAACGTTAACTAGTAGTGTTGAGGGCCTAGGGAGATGTCAACGTTAACTAGTAGTGTTGAGGGCCTAGGGAGATGTCAGCGTTAACTAGTAGTGTTGAGGGCCCAGGGAGATGAAAACGTTTTAGTAGTGTTGAGGGGCCCAGGGAGATGTCAACGTTAACTAGTAGTGTTGAGGGCCTAGGGAGATGTCAGCGTTAACTAGTAGTGTTGAGGGCCTAGGGAGATGTCAGCGTTAACTAGTAGTGTTGAGGGCCTAGGGAGATGTCAGCGTTAACTAGTAGTGTTGAGGGCCTAGGGAGATGTCAGCGTTAACTAGTAGTGTTGAGGGCCCAGGGAGATGTCAGCGTTAACTAGTAGTGTTGAGGGCCCAGGGAGATGTCAACGTTAACTAGTAGTGTTGAGGGCCCAGGGAGATGAAAACGTTTTAGTAGTGTTGAGGGCCCAGGGAGATGTCAGTGTTAACTAGTAGTGTTGAGGGCCTAGGGAGATGTCAACGTTAACTAGTAGTGTTGAGGGCCTAGGGAGATGTCAGCGTTAACTAGTAGTGTTGAGGGCCTAGGGAGATGTCAACGTTAACTAGTAGTGTTGAGGGCCTAGGGAGATGTCAGCGTTAACTAGTAGTGTTGAGGCCCAGGGAGATGTCAACGTTAACTAGTAGTGTTGAGGGCCCAGGGAGATGTCAACGTTAACTAGTAGTGTTGAGGGCCTAGGGAGATGTCAACGTTAACTAGTAGTGTTGAGGGCCTAGGGAGATGTCAACGTTTTAGTAGTGTTGAGGGCCCAGGGAGATGTCAACGGTTTAGTAGTGTTGAGGGCCTAGGGAGATGTCAGTGTTAACTAGTAGTGTTGAGGGCCTAGGGAGATGTCAACGTTAACTAGTAGTGTTGAGGGCCTAGGGGAGATGTTAACGTTAACTAGTAGTGTTGAGGGCCTAGGGGAGATGTCAACGTTAACTAGTAGTGTTGAGGGCCTAGGGGAGATGTCAACGTTTTAGTAGTGTTGAGGGCCCAGGGAGATGTCAACGTTAACTAGTAGTGTTGAGGGCCTAGGGAGATGTCAGCGTTAACTAGTAGTGTTGAGGGCCTAGGGACATGAAAACGTTTTAGTAGTGTTGAGGGCCTAGGGAGATGTCAGCGTTAACTAGTAGTGTTGAGGGCCTAGGGAGATGTCAACGTTAACTAGTAGTGTTGAGGGCCTAGGGAGATGTCAACGTTAACTAGTAGTGTTGAGGGCCTAGGGAGATGTCAGCGTTAACTAGTTGTGTTGAGGGCCTAGGGAGATGTCAACGTTTTAGTAGTGTTGAGGGCCCAGGGAGATGTCAACGTTAACTAGTAGTGTTGAGGGCCTAGGGAGATGAAAACGTTAACTAGTAGTGTTGAGGGCCTAGGGGAGATGAAAACGTTAACTAGTAGTGTTGAGGGCCTAGGGACATGAAAACGTTAACTAGTAGTGTTGAGGGCCTAGGGAGATGTCAACGTTAACTAGTAGTGTTGAGGGCCTAGGGAGATGTCAACGTTAACTAGTAGTGTTGAGGGCCTAGGGAGATGTCAACGTTTTAGTAGAGTGTTGAGGGCCTAGGGAGATGTCAACGTTAACTAGTAGTGTTGAGGGCCCAGGGAGATGTCAACGGTTTAGTAGTGTTGAGGGCCTAGGGAGATGACAGCGTTAACTAGTAGTGTTGAGGGCCTAGGGAGATGTTAACGTTAACTAGTAGTGTTGAGGGCCTAGGGAGATGTCAGCGTTAACTAGTAGTGTTGAGGGCCTAGGGAGATGTCAGCGTTAACTAGTAGTGTTGAGGGCCTAGGGAGATGTCAGCGTTAACTAGTAGTGTTGAGGGCCTAGGGAGATGTCAGCGTTAACTAGTAGTGTTGAGGGCCTAGGGAGATGTCAGCGTTAACTAGTAGTGTTGAGGGCCTAGGGAGATGACAACGTTTTAGTAGTGTTGAGGGCCTAGGGGAGATGTCAGCGTTAACTAGTAGTGTTGAGGGCCCAGGGAGATGTCAGCGTTAACTAGTAGTGTTGAGGGCCTAGGGAGATGTTAACGTTTTAGTAGTGTTGAGGGCCTAGGGAGATGTTAAGGTTTTAGTAGTGTTGAGGGCCCAGGGAGATGTTAAGGTTTTAGTAGTGTTGAGGGCCTAGGGAGATGTCAGCGTTAACTAGTAGTGTTGAGGGCCCAGGGAGATGTCAGCGTTAACTAGTAGTGTTGAGGGCCTAGGGAGATGTTAACGTTTTAGTAGTGTTGAGGGCCTAGGGAGATGTTAACGTTTTAGTAGTGTTGAGGGCCTAGGGGAGATGTCAGCGTTAACTAGTAGTGTTGAGGGCCTAGGGAGATGTTAACGTTTTAGTAGTGTTGAGGGCCTAGGGAGATGTCAGCGTTAACTAGTAGTGTTGAGGGCCTAGGGAGATGTCAACGTTAACTAGTAGTGTTGAGGGCCTAGGGAGATGTCAACGTTAACTAGTAGTGTTGAGGGCCTAGGGAGATGTTAACGTTAACTAGTAGTGTTGAGGGCCTAGGGAGATGTTAACGTTTTAGTAGTGTTGAGGGCCCAGGGAGATGTTAAGGTTTTAGTAGTGTTGAGGGCCCAGGGAGATGTCAGCGTTAACTAGTAGTGTTGAGGGCCTAGGGAGATGTTAAGGTTTTAGTAGTGTTGAGGGCCCAGGGAGATGTTAAGGTTTTAGTAGTGTTGAGGGCCTAGGGAGATGTCAGCGTTAACTAGTAGTGTTGAGGGCCCAGGGAGATGTCAACGTTAACTAGTAGTGTTGAGGGCCTAGGGGAGATGTCAACGTTAACTAGTAGTGTTGAGGGCCTAGGGAGATGTCAACGTTAACTAGTAGTGTTGAGGGCCTAGGGAGATGTCAGCGTTAACTAGTAGTGTTGAGGGCCCAGGGAGATGTCAACGTTAACTAGTAGTGTTGAGGGCCTAGGGAGATGTCAACGTTAACTAGTAGTGTTGAGGGCCTAGGGAGATGTCAACGTTAACTAGTAGTGTTGAGGGCCTAGGGAGATGTCAGCGTTAACTAGTAGTGTTGAGGGCCCAGGGAGATGTCAACGTTAACTAGTAGTGTTGAGGGCCTAGGGAGATGTCAACGTTAACTAGTAGTGTTGAGGGCCCAGGGAGATGAAAACGTTTTAGTAGTGTTGAGGGCCCAGGGAGATGTCAACGTTTTAGTAGTGTTGAGGGCCTAGGGAGATGTCAGCGTTAACTAGTAGTGTTGAGGGCCCAGGGAGATGTCAACGGTTTAGTAGTGTTGAGGGCCTAGGGAGATGTCAGCGTTAACTAGTAGTGTTGAGGGCCTAGGGAGATGTCAACGTTAACTAGTAGTGTTGAGGGCCTAGGGAGATGTCAGCGTTAACTAGTAGTGTTGAGGGCCTAGGGAGATGTCAGCGTTAACTAGTAGTGTTGAGGGCCTAGGGAGATGTCAACGTTTTAGTAGTGTTGAGGGCCTAGGGAGATGTCAACGTTAACTAGTAGTGTTGAGGGCCTAGGGGAGATGTCAGCGTTAACTAGTAGTGTTGAGGGCCTAGGGAGATGTCAGCGTTAACTAGTAGTGTTGAGGGCCTAGGGAGATGACAACGTTAACTAGTAGTGTTGAGGGCCTAGGGAGATGTCAACGTTAACTAGTAGTGTTGAGGGCCTAGGGAGATGTCAGCGTTAACTAGTAGTGTTGAGGGCCTAGGGGAGATGAAAACGTTTTAGTAGAGTGTTGAGGGCCCAGGGAGATGTCAACGTTTTAGTAGTGTTGAGGGCCCAGGGAGATGAAAACGTTAACTAGTAGTGTTGAGGGCCTAGGGGAGATGTCAACGTTAACTAGTAGTGTTGAGGGCCTAGGGGAGATGTCAGCGTTAACTAGTAGTGTTGAGGGCCCAGGGAGATGAAAACGTTTTAGTAGTGTTGAGGGCCCAGGGAGATGTCAACGTTAACTAGTAGTGTTGAGGGCCTAGGGAGATGTCAGCGTTAACTAGTAGTGTTGAGGGCCTAGGGAGATGTCAGCGTTAACTAGTAGTGTTGAGGGCCTAGGGAGATGTCAGCGTTAACTAGTAGTGTTGAGGGCCTAGGGAGATGTCAGCGTTAACTAGTAGTGTTGAGGGCCCAGGGAGATGTCAGCGTTAACTAGTAGTGTTGAGGGCCCAGGGAGATGTCAACGTTAACTAGTAGTGTTGAGGGCCCAGGGAGATGAAAACGTTTTAGTAGTGTTGAGGGCCCAGGGAGATGTCAGTGTTAACTAGTAGTGTTGAGGGCCTAGGGAGATGTCAACGTTAACTAGTAGTGTTGAGGGCCTAGGGAGATGTCAGCGTTAACTAGTAGTGTTGAGGGCCTAGGGAGATGTCAACGTTAACTAGTAGTGTTGAGGGCCTAGGGAGATGTCAGCGTTAACTAGTAGTGTTGAGGGCCCAGGGAGATGTCAACGTTAACTAGTAGTGTTGAGGGCCCAGGGAGATGTCAACGTTAACTAGTAGTGTTGAGGGCCTAGGGAGATGTCAACGTTAACTAGTAGTGTTGAGGGCCTAGGGAGATGTCAACGTTTTAGTAGTGTTGAGGGCCCAGGGAGATGTCAACGGTTTAGTAGTGTTGAGGGCCTAGGGAGATGTCAGTGTTAACTAGTAGTGTTGAGGGCCTAGGGGAGATGTCAACGTTAACTAGTAGTGTTGAGGGCCTAGGGAGATGTTAACGTTAACTAGTAGTGTTGAGGGCCTAGGGAGATGTCAACGTTAACTAGTAGTGTTGAGGGCCTAGGGAGATGTCAACGTTTTAGTAGTGTTGAGGGCCCAGGGAGATGTCAACGTTAACTAGTAGTGTTGAGGGCCTAGGGAGATGTCAGCGTTAACTAGTAGTGTTGAGGGCCTAGGGACATGAAAACGTTTTAGTAGTGTTGAGGGCCTAGGGAGATGTCAGCGTTAACTAGTAGTGTTGAGGGCCTAGGGGAGATGTCAACGTTAACTAGTAGTGTTGAGGGCCTAGGGAGATGTCAACGTTAACTAGTAGTGTTGAGGGCCTAGGGGAGATGTCAGCGTTAACTAGTTGTGTTGAGGGCCTAGGGGAGATGTCAACGTTTTAGTAGTGTTGAGGGCCCAGGGAGATGTCAACGTTAACTAGTAGTGTTGAGGGCCTAGGGAGATGAAAACGTTAACTAGTAGTGTTGAGGGCCTAGGGAGATGAAAACGTTAACTAGTAGTGTTGAGGGCCTAGGGACATGAAAACGTTAACTAGTAGTGTTGAGGGCCTAGGGAGATGTCAACGTTAACTAGTAGTGTTGAGGGCCTAGGGAGATGTCAACGTTAACTAGTAGTGTTGAGGGCCTAGGGAGATGTCAACGTTTTAGTAGAGTGTTGAGGGCCTAGGGAGATGTCAACGTTAACTAGTAGTGTTGAGGGCCCAGGGAGATGTCAACGGTTTAGTAGTGTTGAGGGCCTAGGGGAGATGACAGCGTTAACTAGTAGTGTTGAGGGCCTAGGGAGATGTTAACGTTAACTAGTAGTGTTGAGGGCCTAGGGAGATGTCAGCGTTAACTAGTAGTGTTGAGGGCCTAGGGAGATGTCAGCGTTAACTAGTAGTGTTGAGGGCCTAGGGGAGATGTCAGCGTTAACTAGTAGTGTTGAGGGCCTAGGGAGATGTCAGCGTTAACTAGTAGTGTTGAGGGCCTAGGGAGATGTCAGCGTTAACTAGTAGTGTTGAGGGCCTAGGGAGATGACAACGTTTTAGTAGTGTTGAGGGCCTAGGGAGATGTCAGCGTTAACTAGTAGTGTTGAGGGCCCAGGGAGATGTCAGCGTTAACTAGTAGTGTTGAGGGCCTAGGGAGATGTTAACGTTTTAGTAGTGTTGAGGGCCTAGGGAGATGTTAAGGTTTTAGTAGTGTTGAGGGCCCAGGGAGATGTTAAGGTTTTAGTAGTGTTGAGGGCCTAGGGAGATGTCAGCGTTAACTAGTAGTGTTGAGGGCCCAGGGAGATGTCAGCGTTAACTAGTAGTGTTGAGGGCCTAGGGAGATGTTAACGTTTTAGTAGTGTTGAGGGCCTAGGGAGATGTTAACGTTTTAGTAGTGTTGAGGGCCTAGGGAGATGTCAGCGTTAACTAGTAGTGTTGAGGGCCTAGGGAGATGTTAACGTTTTAGTAGTGTTGAGGGCCTAGGGAGATGTCAGCGTTAACTAGTAGTGTTGAGGGCCTAGGGAGATGTCAACGTTAACTAGTAGTGTTGAGGGCCTAGGGAGATGTCAACGTTAACTAGTAGTGTTGAGGGCCTAGGGGAGATGTTAACGTTAACTAGTAGTGTTGAGGGCCTAGGGAGATGTTAACGTTTTAGTAGTGTTGAGGGCCCAGGGAGATGTTAAGGTTTTAGTAGTGTTGAGGGCCCAGGGAGATGTCAGCGTTAACTAGTAGTGTTGAGGGCCTAGGGAGATGTTAAGGTTTTAGTAGTGTTGAGGGCCCAGGGAGATGTTAAGGTTTTAGTAGTGTTGAGGGCCTAGGGAGATGTCAGCGTTAACTAGTAGTGTTGAGGGCCCAGGGAGATGTCAACGTTAACTAGTAGTGTTGAGGGCCTAGGGAGATGTCAACGTTAACTAGTAGTGTTGAGGGCCTAGGGAGATGTCAACGTTAACTAGTAGTGTTGAGGGCCTAGGGGAGATGTCAGCGTTAACTAGTAGTGTTGAGGGCCCAGGGAGATGTCAACGTTAACTAGTAGTGTTGAGGGCCTAGGGGAGATGTCAACGTTAACTAGTAGTGTTGAGGGCCTAGGGGAGATGTCAACGTTAACTAGTAGTGTTGAGGGCCTAGGGAGATGTCAGCGTTAACTAGTAGTGTTGAGGGCCCAGGGAGATGTCAACGTTAACTAGTAGTGTTGAGGGCCTAGGGAGA
>NW_025550774.1:0-16792 GCF_905237065.1 Salmo salar | reverse complement strand
TACCCTCTACAGGCTAGCACTACACCCCCTACCTCTACAGACCCCTACCTCTACAGACCCCCTACCTCATAGACCCTACCCTCTACAGACCCTACCCCCAACAGGCCAAAGCACCACAACCCCTACCCCCTAGCAGACCCCTACCCCCCTACAGGCTAGCACTACAGACCCCACCTTCTACAGACCCCCTACCCTCTACAGGCTAGCACCACCCCCAGGCTAGCAACCCCGTACCCTACAGACCCCCACCCTCCCACAGGCACTACACCCTACCCCGGCCAGGCACAGCACTACACCCCTACGCCCCCACAGACCCCTACCCCTCTACAGGCTAACAGTACTACCCACCAACCCTCCCCACAGACCCCACTCTACAGGCTAGCACCACAAGAACCCTACCCCACAGTGGCCAGCACTACAGACCCCTACCCTCTACAGACCCCTACCCTCTACAGGCTAGCACTACAGACCCTCCCTACCGCAGCTGCTACACTAGCACAGACCCCTACCCTAAGACCCCTACCCTCTAGCAGATTACACCTACCCTCTACAGACCCCTACCCTCTACAGACCCCTACCCTCTACAGGCTAGCACTACAGACCTTCCTACCCTCTACAGACCCCTACCCTCTACAGGCTAGCACTACAGACCCCCTACCTCTACAGGCCCCAGCACTACACCCCCCCTATCTACAGACCCCTACCCCCAGCACCCCCTACCTCTACAGGCTAGTACTACACCCCTACCCCCCAGACCCCTACCCTGGCTACAGACCCCTACCTCTACAGACCCCTACCTCTACAGGCTAGCACTACACCCCTACCCTCTACAGACCCCTACCCTCTACAGGCTAGCACTACAGACCCCTACCTCTACAGACCCCTACCCTCTACAGGCTAGCACTACAGACCCCTACCCTCTACAGGCTAGCACTACACCCCCTACCCTCTACAGGACCCCTACCTCTACAGGCTAGCACTACACCCCTACCTCTACAGGCCCCTACCCTCTACAGGCTAGCACTACAGACCCCTACCCTCTACAGACCCCACCTCTACAGACCCTACCCTCTACAGGCTAGCACTACAGCCCCCTACCCTCTACAGACCCCTACCCTCTACAGGCTAGCACTACAGACCCCTACCCTCTACAGACCCCTACCCTCTACAGGCCCCAGCACACAGACCCCTACCCTCTACAGGCTAGCACTACACCCCTACCCTCTACAGACCCCTACCCTCTACAGACTCCTACCCTCTACAGACCCCTACCCTCTACAGACCCTACCCTCTACAGGCTAGCACTACACCTACCCTCACAGACCCTACCCTCTACAGGCTAGCACTACACCCCTACCCTCTACAGAGACCCCCTACCCTCTACAGACCCCTACCCTCTACAGGCTAGCACTCACCCCTACCTCTACAGACCACCATCTACAGACCCCTACCCTCTACAGGCTAGCACTACACACCCCCCTACCCTCTACAGGCTAGCACTACACCCCTACCCTCCTACAGACCCCTACCCTCTACAGACCACAGACCCCTACCCTGTACAGGCTAGCACTACACCCCTACCCTCTACAGACCCCTACCCCTACAGGCTCCTACCACAGACCCCTACCCCTCACAGACCCCTACCCTCTACAGGCTAGCACTACACCCCTACCCTCTACAGACCCCTACCCTCCACAGGCTAGCACTACAGACCCCCTACTCCCTCTACAGGCTAGCACTACACCCCCCCTACCCTCTACAGACCCCTACCCTCTACAGGCTGCACTACACCCCTACCCTCTACAGGCCCCTACCCTCCACAGACCCTACCCTCTACAGACCCCTACCCTCTACAGGCTAGCACTACACACCCCCTACCCCTCTACAGACCCCTACCAACTCTACAGGCTAGCACTACAGACCCCTACCTCTACAGACCCTACCCTCTACAGGCTAGCACACAGATTCCTCACCTCTACAGACCCCTACCCTCTACAGACCCCTACCCCTCTTTGCAGACCCCTACCCTCTACAGGCTAGCACTACAGACCCCTACCCTCTACAGGCCTAGCACTACAGACCCCTACCCTCTACAGACCCCTACCTCTACAGGCTAGCACTACAGACCCTACCCTCTACAGACCCCTACCCTCTACAGACCCCTACCCTCTACAGGCTAGCACTACACCCCTACCCTCTACAGACCCCTACCTCTACAGGCTAGCACTACACCCCCTACCCTCTACAGGCTAGCACTACACCCCTACCCTCTACAGACCCCTACCCTCTGACCCCTACCCTCTACAGGCTGGCACTACACCCCTACCCTCTACAGGCTAGCACTACCCACACCCCTACCCTCTACAGGCTAGCACTACAGACCCCTACCCTCTACAGACCCCTACCCTCTACAGGCTGGCACTACACCCTACTCCTCTACAGGCTAGCACTACACCCCTACCCTCTACAGGCTAGCACTACACCCCTACCCTCTACAGACCCCCTACCCTCTTACAGACCCCTACCCTCTACAGGCTAGCACTACACCCCTACCCTCTACAGACCCCTACCCTCTACAGGCTAGCACTACAGACCCCTACCCTCTACAGGCTAGACCAGACCCCTACCCTCTACAGACCCCTACCCTCTACAGGCTAGCACTACACCCCTACCCTCTACAGACCCCTATCCCTCTACAGACTAGCACTACAGACCCCTACCCTCACAGGCTAGCACTACAGACCCCTACCCTCTACAGACCCCTACCCTCTACAGGCTAGCACTACACCCCTACCCCTACGACCCCTACCTCTACAGGCTAGCACTACACCCCTACCCTCTACAGACCCCTCTCTACAGGCTAGCACTACAGAACCCTACCCTCTCACAGGCTAGCACTACAGACCCCTACCCTCTACAGACTAGCACTACAGACCCCTACCTCTACACAGGCTAGCACTACAGACCCCATACCCTCTATCCCCCCTCTACAGGCTAGCACTACACCCCTACCCTCACAGACCCCTACCCTCCACAGACCCCTACCCTCTACAGGCTAGCACTACAGACCCCTACCCTCTACAGACCCCTACCCTCTACAGGCTAGCACTACAGACCCCTACCCTCTCACAGGCTAGCACTACAGACCCCTACCCTCTACAGACCCCCTACCCTCTACAGGCTAGCACTACACCCCCTACCCTCTACAGACCCCACCACTACACCCCTACCCTCTACAGGCTAGCACTACACCCCTACCCTCTACAGACCCCTACCCTCTACAGACCCTACCCTCAGACCCCTACCCTCTACAGACCCCTACCCTCTACAGGCTAGCACTACAGACCCCTACCCTCTACAGACCCCCTACCACCTCTACAGGCTAGCACTACAGACCCCTACCCTCTACAGGCTAGCACTACAACCCCTACCCTCTACAGACCCCTACCCTCTACAGACTACACTACAGACCCCTACCCTCTGCAGCTAGCACTACAACCCCTACCCTCTACAGACCCCTATCACAGACTAGCACTACAGACCCCTACCCTCTACAGGCTAGCACTACACCCCTACCCTCTACAGACCCCTACCCTCTACAGACTAGCACTACAGACCCCTACCCTCTACAGGCTAGCACTACAGACCCCTACCCTCTACAGACCCCCTACCCTCTACAGACTCCTACCTCACAGACCCCACCCTCTACAGACCCCTACCCTCTACAGGCTAGCACTACACCCCCTACCCTCTACAGGCTAGCACTACAGCCTACCCTCTACAGGCCCCCCTACCCTCTACAGGCCTCCTACCCTCTACAGGCTAGCACTACACCCCTACCCTCTACAGGCTAGCACTACACCCCCCTACCCCTCTACAGACTCCTACCCTCTACAGACCCCTACCCTCTACAGACTCCTACAGACTCCTACCCTCTACAGACTCCCTACAGTCTACAGCCCCCTACCCCTACAGACTCTACCCTCTACAGACTCCTACAGACTCCTACCCTCTACAGACTCCTACCCTCCTGAGTGCTATGTAGCCTACAGACTCCAGTTCCAGCCAACTCTCGTGGGTTCAGACCCATGGTCTTACATCAGATAAGGTTCCGAGTCCCCCTATCGTCAGTTGAGGGACGATCGGTCCTCCACCTGGCGTAAGACAATGGTACAGATGTGGATCCATATTGACCACCACTTACATTTTTACATTTTAGTATTTAGTCGTCCCCGAACCCCCGAGCCCACTTCAGGTGTTTACTGTGCTCGCTATGCACAGTGCTGTGTGTTGGTGATGCTGAGCCATGCTGCTATTAAAACTAGCAACATTATCAAAGCTTTTCCATATTGCACTACTTCATCATTGATGGGGGAAGTGTTTTGTGTCCCCATTGTTTTATTATGCTGGCATTGGGAGTGCTGCTTATGTAGTGAATTAAGTCTGCACAGCTTGGTTTGACTGAGTTGTTTCTACTTGTTTTGATACCATTAATAAGGCCAACACTGGCTGTACATGGGAAATACTGTCAGGCATTAAAATGACTAATAAACAGGTGGAATTGATGGTTTTGTTAACAGACCTTTTTATTTATGCAGTTTTTTTTGTTTTTTTGGGGATAGATAGATTCACACACACACACAACCTGCTTATTAACTAGCTCAGTTGGTCCTGTTGTGGCGAAGACTAGTGTTTCTCAATTCTCATACTGTATGAATTAATTACGTTTTATGTTTGTGTCGACTCGCCAATTGACAACCCATCCCTTATCGGATTCTCGGGAACAGGCCCAAATCCCCATCATTTGCGTGAAGAAAAGTTGGAGAAAAAAGGGGGGTGGAGGTTGAGATGCCTTCTGAGAAAACCATCCGTTCCATTGGCCAAAGTACAAATAATATCGATGAGCTACGATCAAGATTATCCTACCAACGGGACATTAACTGTAATATCTTTATGTTTCACCGAGTCGCGGGTGAACGACGTTTACACGGATAATATAGACCTGGCCGGGATTTACCGTGCACCGGAAAACCAGAAGCTCCCTCTGGGGTGGAGGTGTGTGTCTGTTTGTCAATAACACCTGGTGCTGTGATGTCTAATATTAAAGAAGTCTCGAGGTTTTGCCTCATGATAAGTTATGGTAAGACGAGGGGTGGAGGTGTGTGTCTGTTTGTCAATAACACCTGGTGCTGTGATGTCTAATATTAAAGAAGTCTCGAGGTTTTGCCTCATGATAAGTTATGGTAAGACGAGGGGTGGAGGTGTGTGTCTATTTGTCAATAACACCTGGTGCTGTGATGTCTAATATTAAAGAAGTCTCGAGGTTTTGCCTCATGATAAGTTATGGTAAGACGAGGGGTGGAGGTGTGTGTCTGTTTGTCAATAACACCTGGTGCTGTGATGTCTAATATTAAAGAAGTCTCGAGGTTTTGCCTCATGATAAGTTATGGTAAGACGAGGGGTGGAGGTGTGTGTCTGTTTGTCAATAACAGCTGGTGCTGAGATGTCTAATATTAAAGAAGTCTCGAGGTATTGCTCGCCTGAGGTAGAGTATCTCATGATAAGCTGTAGACCACACTATCTACCAAGAGGTAGAGTACCTCATGATAAGCTGTAGACCACACTATCTACCAAGAGGTAGAGTATCTCATGATAAGCTGTAGACCACACTATCTACCAAGAGGTAGAGTACCTCATGATAAGCTGTTGACCACACTATCTACCAAGAGGTAGAGTATCTCATGATAAGCTGTAGACCACACTATCTACCAAGAGGTAGAGTACCTCATGATAAGCTGTAGACCACACTATCTACCAAGAGGTAGAGTACCTCATGATAAGCTGTTGACCACACTATCTACCAAGAGGTAGAGTATCTCATGATAAGCTGTAGACCACACTATCTACCAAGAGGTAGAGTACCTCATGATAAGCTGTAGACCACACTATCTACCAAGAGGTAGAGTACCTCATGATAAGCTGTAGACCACACTATCTACCAAGAGGTAGAGTACCTCATGATAAGCTGTAGACCACACTATCTACCAAGAGGTAGAGTACCTCATGATCAGCTGTAGACCACACTATCTACCAAGAGAGTTCTCATCTATATTATTCGTAGTCGTCTATTTACCACCACAGACCGATGCTGCACTAAGGCTGCGTTCAGCTGTATAACGGCCATAAGCAAACAGGAAAACGCTCATCCAGAAGCGGGCGGTCCCTAGTGTCATGCCGTTGGCCTGTGGGAAAGGCAATTCCAGTCCTCAAGGGCCTGATTGATGGTGTCACAGTTTTGCCTCAGCCCCAGCTAACACACCTGACTCCAATAAGCACCTAATCATGATCTTCAGGACAACAACCTCTCCCTCAATGTGAGCGAGACTAAGGAGCTGATCGTGGACTACAGGAAAAGACGGGCTGAACCGGCCCCATTAACATGGACGGGGCTGTAGTGGAGCGGGTCGAGAGTTTAAAGTTCCTTGGTGTCCACGTCCCTAACGAACAAACATGGTCCAAACACACCAAGACAGTCGTTCAGAGGGCACGACAACACCCCCCCCCCCAGGAGACTGAAAATACTATGGTGGAACAAGCTCCCTCACGACGCCAGGACAGCGGAGTCAATCACCACCTTCCGGAGACACCTGAAACCCCACCTCTTTAAGGGAATACCTAGGATAGGATAAAGTAATCCTTCTAACCCTTAAAAGATATAGATGTACTATTGTAAAGTGGTTGTTCCACTGGATATCATAAGGTGAATGCACCAATTTGTAAGTCGCTCTGGATAAGAGCGTCTGCTAAATGACTTAAATGTAAATGTAAATGAAGAATCTCAAATATGAAATATATTTGGATTTAACACATTGTTGGTTACTACATGATTCCGTGTTCTTTCATAGTATTGAAGTCTTCACTATTATTCTACAATGTAGAAAATAGTAAAAATATAGAAAAACCCTTGAATGAGTAGGTGTCCAAACCTTTGACTAGTACTGTACAGTTGAAGTCGGAAGTTTACATCCACTTAGGTTGGAGTCATTAAAACTCGTTTTTCAAACCACTCCACACATTTCTTGTTAACAAACTATAGTTTTGGCAAGTCAGTTAGGACATCTACTTTGTACATGACACAAGTCATTTTTCCAAAAATGTTCGCTAGGTAGCCCTTGTTGTAGCCCATCATTGTTGTGCTTTCTAGCTAGTCTCACAGTACCTGCCTCTCTCATTGGCTCAGGAACATGAGGAGAGTTGTAGCTGATAGGCCTATACCCTAGTGGTTTATAATGTAGCTAGTCTCGTTCTTTCTACAATAGTTTTCTCTCTTGAATGGAGTTCCTCAAGTTTTTCTGGTTACACTGATATCATCAATGTCTCTATTAATTTTATATTTTTTTTATATTTCTTTGTGCGTTGATTAGGGAAAGCAGCTTACAACCAAGAGAAAATGTTGCTCTGAAAAAAGTCTCAACAGAAAGGTGGATAATGACAGAAGTTTCAGGGAGGAATGGATAGAATATTAGGCTTTCTTACCATATTTCTCCCATGTCAAACCAGAGTGTCTTGTTTGCAACGAAACGGTTGACATTTTTTGCTAATAATTAAACATTAGACATCCTTATGAATCTAAGCATGACACTATATGAAGTTACCTTTCCACCCAGACAGAGGCTCGACCTCACGCAGAAAAAAGTTAGCTTCAACCGCTGGCTACTCCTCCATTGGTTGCATAAAACCAACAACAGAAATGCTTCCCTAACAGCTGCCTGGATTTAAACATGTTCTCTTTTTAGAAAGTGAAAAGCTCAATTAATAGGGACAGAATAGCAAAGTCCATTTTTTTTGGGGGGGTTTCCTCGAATATTGAGGGCAGCTTCAGAATGTCATAGAGACAAAATCAATATCCCCATATGCATGTTAAAGCTTGTTTCTAGCATAAGGCATCAAAGAGTTTAAACATTGTTATAGAAGGCTTTATATTATCTATACTGACAAATGTATGGATAGAATAACTGGGTCTGTCAAACAGGTAGGCCTACTCCCTTTTTTTTATATAAGAAGAAACACAGTCCAATTGTTAGTGAAGTGGAATAAAAATTAAGACAAATTACTTTCAGCACTAATTGCTGTCCACCCCTGTTTGATTAAGGAAAGCCTACAAATGAAATGTGTTATTCCGCATTTAACCCAACCCCTCTGAATCAGAGAGCCGCATGGGGCTGCCATACTTGTTCAGGGGGCAGAACGACAGATTTTTTAACCTTGTCAGCTCAGGGATTCGATCTAACCACTTGGCTACCTGCTGCCCAAAGTTGATTATGCCACAGTCACTCTAAAGCTGTCTGCCCGCTTACCTTTTTAGGCCTCGTGTGGCTCAGTTGGTAGAGCGTGGTGTTTGCAACGCCAGGGTTGTGGGTTCAATTCCCACGGGTGACCAGTACAGAAAAAAAATATATGAAATGTATGCATTCACTACTGTAAGTCGCTCATGGATAAGAGCGTCTGCTAAATGACTAAAATGTAAATGTCAAAATGTAGTTGACTTTCTCCTGCACTCGCTCTCCTCATTAATAAGTTAATGATTGAAACTGTGTCTGTCTCATGACATGATGGTACATGTAGTCTATGGGTTACAGAACAACCAGATAGACTACTACTCTTTCTACCGTTTCCTCCATCTGCTAAATCACTTATGTTAAATCCATGTTATGGAGCGTTGTTGGAGCATCACAGCGCCGAGTCTCTCCACCGGCAGCCTGGAGAGGCGCGCTGGGAAACGGACAAGCTAAATATTTAGCGTCCCTGCCTTTGGCAAAACTGGCCACTGTTTATCACAGGGGTGGCATCAACGATCAGCTAAACAGCGCTCATGCCACTAGGTGAGAGAAGATATCATTGTTTTTGGGCAGACTATTGTGAGGTGTTATGTGTTGTTGGAAAATGGTGCTGTAGGCGGCAGGCCATGGGACCTAATCATAGTTATATTTACAGTCCCTATCAATTCAATATCTTCTCTGTGGGCCGAGTCATAAAGTTTTGTCATTTAACTTTTCAAATGTATTACCTTTTATTGTGGTATAAACACAACCAGTCATGATTTTTACCCCCATGGGATTGTCAAACAATCACTTTAAAGGTATTGTAACGACCCTGGGTTTATAAAACGTGGATATCGACTCTGCCGTTTGAGCATGTTTTTGCGGCACAGTCGACAGCGCGCTGGACTTCGGGCTAGAAGGTCGAGGGTTCGAGACCTGCTCCCCCCTGCTGTTTCATTACAGTATTTTACTAGGCTACCTGCACACATTCCTCCACTCGCAATATATTATCCAAACACTGGGGAATGGAAAGGGACAAGACTTTTCTTTCTGGAGCCAGAACGAGGTCGGTGGTCTAAACCCCTTCATCGGTGACTGATCAACAGTCCGGTCATTCAACGAGATACGAGTCGTTTTCATGACTTTTTTTTGGTCATTGAAAAATACTGCACCAAACATCTTAGATGTAAAAATTGCGCGACTAAATTGTAAAGTTACTTTAGAAATCCTGAACGATTTGAGGAGGAAGTGTAGGTCTATTGGCTACGGCGTCTCAAAAAGGACAAACAATACTGTAACGAGCCTGGGTTTATAAACGCGGAGCTAGAAGGTGGAGGGTTCGAGACCTGCTCCCTGTTTCATTACAATACTGCTTTTCTTGATTTTCAAGTGAAGGTCTTTTAAAACGCCAAATCCATCGAAAAGTGTATTTTTAAGAGTTCACACACGTGAGTGTCAACGCCATCATGCACTTCAAATTAGAAAGCGAGTCTATTTTTCCTCTTCTGCTGGTAGTAAAGTGAGCGCATTAATTGCCCAAAATATTGTTTGTGCATTTATGTCTGGAAAAGTGTATATTTAGTGTTAAGTTTATCTGCCAGTGGTAATAATACCTGTTTGAAAACAATAACCAGGTGAGAAAGTAAAGCGACCTGCTATAGAAATAGTGTCGGGTAAAACATGAGCCTGTCACAATAATGAAGACAAAATGTAGGCTATTACAGCATTATTTATCATTACCTTATGATTTATCATTACCGCATTATTTATCATTACTGCATTATTTATCATTACCGCATGATTTATCATTACCTTATGATTTATCATTACCGCATGATTTATCATTACCGCATGATTTATCATTTCCGCATTATTTATCATTACCGCATGATTTATCATTACCGCATTATTTATCAGGCTGATCGACAGGCTCGTCCTCTGTTTCTAGACGCGTCTATCAGGCTGATCGACAGGCTCGTCCGCTGTTTCTAGACGCGTCTATCAGGCTGATCGACAGGCTCGTCCACTGTTACGCCCTATCGACAGGCTCGTCCCGCTATCTATCGACCGCCGCTGTTTCTAGACGCGTCTATCAGGGCGTCACAGGAGCTGCAGAAAGTTCTGGCACAGTCCGCCATATTTAAAGGACCGGCCGTCTTCCCGGACAGCACTGTTCAAGCACGACGTTCACTGGGACTTACGAGGAAGGTAAAATATACTTTATGTTACTATGGGTTTACTGGTGGAAAGGTAAAGAGACTTTATGTTGCTATGGGTTTACTGGAAAGGTAAAGAGACTTTATGTTACTATGGGTTTACTGGTGGAAAGGTAAAGATACTTTATGTTGCTATGGGTTTACTGGGAAGGTAAAATATACTTTATGTTGCTATGGGTTTACTGGAAAGGTAAAGAGACATTATGTTACTATGGGTTTACTGGGAAGGTAAAGAGACTGTTACTAGTGAATTGTAATATTTTGTTTTCTATATTTGCCTTTCATTAGAACAAGCTCTTTCGATTAAAAACAGACGACAGCTTACTAGCATTGCTAGACGAGATTCTAGTTTTAGTAGGCTAGTATAGCCAACTAGTATATGTGGCTATTTATTTCAAACATAACATTGTAGTTTTTATCGGTATTTCTAGCTACATGGTAGCTAATATTCCCGCTAATCTTTAACTTCAAAGAAGGAGGTTAGTTTTACTCGCTTTTAGGGCTAACAGTCATTTTCATTTGTTGTATCTAATTCTCACGTCTCTCTCCGGTTAGTTACTACAGATCCGACCACGGAGATGGTTAAAGAGACCGGTTTCTATGACACTTTAGGTGTGAACCCTAAAGCCACACCGGACGAGATTAAAAAAGCGTACAGAAAACTGGCACTGAAATACCATCCGGACAAGAACCCGAATGAAGGAGAGAAGGTAAGCTGACTGCAGACACGGCTATTTTAAAACAGCGCACATGGCTTCCAGGACTGACAGGGGCCATGTGATTCAGGAACATTCTGGAAGGAGCTGTGTGGTTTGCCAACCTGGTCTCAGAGCATTTCGTACTATTCTGTACGTATATCCGAGACACTCTGTTTAGTATGATGATGTTTATTTTTTTTAATGGTATGTATTCATTTTGTCAATGTCCATCACCCATTTTGGTATGATAATACAACATGTAATTCGTAATTTATGTTACGACTTTGCAAAACGGATTTCCAAAAAGTACAATATGTTACATATTTGCTCAATGTATGTTACAAATTCTGGCTAGGTGGCTAACATTAATTAGCTAGGCCAGGGGGTTAGGGTTAAATTTAAGAGTTAGGTTAGGGGAAGGGTCAGCTAACATGCTAAGTTGCATAAAAGTGGCTAATTAGCTAAAGTTGTCAGTGATTCGAACTCACAACTGTTGGGTTGCAAGATGTTTTGTTTTGTTTCCATCCCAACCAAGCACCCAATTAAGTAACCATCTGCCTTTTTGTAACCAAACATAACTTATACTACACGGAACAAAAATAAACGCAACATGTAAAGTGTTGGTCCCATGTTTCATGAGCTGAAATAAAAGATCCCAGAAATGTTCCATACACACAAAAAACTTATTTCTCAAATTTTGTGCACAAACTTGTTTAAATCCCTGTTAGTGAGCATTTCTCCTTTGCCAAACTAATCCATCCACCTTACAGGTGTGGCATATCAAGAAGTGGATTAAACAACCTGATCATTACACAGGTGCACCTTGTGCTGGGGGACAATAAAAAGCCACTCTAAAATGTCCAGTTTTGTCTCACAACACAATTCCACAGATTGTCTCAAGTTGAGGGAGTGTCAAATTGGCATGCTGACTGCAGAATATCCACCAAATCTGTTGCCTCCAACATTGGTTTTAGACTTCGGCAGTACGTCTGACCGGCCTCACAACCACAGACCACGTGTAAGGCGTTGTGTTGGCGAGCGGTTTGCTGACGCCAAAACGTTATGAACGTTGGCCCCATGGTGGGGTTATGGTATCTATGGGCAGGCATAAGCTATGGACAACGGACACCATTGCATTTTATCGATGGCAATTTGAATGCACAGAGATGCCACGATGAGATCACGAGCAACATCGCCATTCATCCTCCTCCATCACCTCATGTTTCAGGCATGATAATGCACAGCCCCATGTCCCAAGGATCTGTACACTATTTCTGGAAGCTGAAAATGTCCCAGTTCTTCCCATGGCCTGCATACTCAGACATGTCACCCATTGAGCATGTTTGGGATGCTCTGGATTGACGTGTACGACAGCGTGTTCCAGTTCCCGCCAATATCCAGAAACTTCACACAGCCGTTGAAGAGGATGTGGGACAACATTCCACAGGCCACAATCAACAGCCTGATCAACTCTATGTGAAGGAGATGTGATAGCGCTGCATGAGGCAAATGGTGGTCACACAGATACTGACTGGTTTTCTGATCCACACCCCTACCTTTTTTATAATAGGCGATGTCAGAGGAAAGCCCATAAAATTGTCAGACTCCAGTCACCCAAGTCATAGACTGTTTTCTCTGCTACCGCACAGCAAGCGGTACTGGAGCACCAAGTCTAGGACCAAAAGGCTCCAACCTCTCTGGTATCATTGGGACGCTAGCGTCCCACCGCGACAACAGCCAGTGAAATTGCAGGCGCCAAATTCAAACAGAAATCCCAAGAAACCATAGATATTTTCCAGCCAAGGAGAGGACTCACAAAAGCCAGAAATAGCGACTAAATTAATCACTTACCTTTGATCTTCATCTGGTGGCACTCCCAGGACTCCATGTTACACAAATGTTTGTTTTGTTTGATAATGCCCTCTTTATGTCCAAAACCTCTGTTTTGTTGGTGCGTTTTAGTTCAGTAATCCAAAGGCACAAAGCGTGTTCTTAACATCCAGACAAAGTCAAAGTACAATAAAAGTTTGTAGAAACATGTCAAACGATGTTTAAAATCAATCCTCGGGTTGTTTTTGTCATAAATAATCAATAATATTTCAACCGGACCAAAGCTTCAGTCAACAGAAAAGGAGAAACAAGAAAGGCGCGCTCCGGTCGTGCGCTGGACTCATGTCTGAAATGTCACTGTCCACTCATTGAAAGTGCTGTATCTCCCTAATTTTTCAGAGTAAAAGCCTGAAACAATGCCTAAAGACTGGCCACATGTAGAATAAGCCATAGAGATCGTGAACTGGGTCCCTAAGTCTTTGTATGGTGGATAGGCTTTCAATGGAAAAACAGGCATTTCAAAATAACTAGTATTCCTGGATGGATTTTCCTCAGGTTTTCACCTGCCATATGAGTTCTGTTATACTCACAGACATTATTCTAACAGTTTTGGAAACTTTTGTGTTTTCTATCCAAATCTACCAATTATATGCATATCCTAGCTTCTGGGCCTGAGTAGCAGGCAGTTTAATTTGGGCACGCTTTTCATCCAAAATTCGAATGCTGCCCTCTATCCTAGTGAAGTTAAGGGATTGTAAGTAAGCATTTCACGGTAAGGTCTACACTTGTTATATTCGTGCATGTGACAAATAAAGTTTGATTTGAGGTACATGTAGGTAGTTATTAAAGTGACTATGCATATATAATAACCAGAGTAGCAGCAGTGTAAAAAAGGGGGTGGGGACAATGCAAATAGTCTGGATAGCCATTTGATTAGATGTTCAGAGTCTTATGGCTTGGGGGGTAGAAGCCTTTTGGACCTAGACTTGGCGCTCCGTTACCGCTTGCCGTCCGGTAGCAGAGAACCAGTCTATGACTAGGGGTGGCTGGAGTCTTTAACAATTTTTAGGGCTTTCCTCTGACACCGCCTGGTATGGAGGTCATGTGAAATCCATAGATTAGGGGCCCTAATGAATTTATTTCAATTAACTGATTTCCTTGTATGAACTGTAACTCAGTAAAATCTTTGCGACTGTTGCATTTTTGTGTTTGTTTCCGGACACTCAAATGTATACTGAACAAACGTTTACAATGTTACGTCTAGTCTGAGACCAGGGTGGGATTGCAGCGCCACCTTAGCTCTGCTCTAGGCTAGTTTAAATGTACTGGGTGAGCACTGAAAATAACACGCACCTGTTTGCTCTTCAGTTGTTCTCCACCGTAAAATTAGCCTGAAGCCTAAGATGAGTGGTGTTGCACAAGGATTCATTTCTTCAGAGAAGCAAGGATACATTTATTTTCACATGACTAGCTGTATTGATATGGCAGTTAAACTGGGGGATAATAAGGAAAGTCCACACTAATATTGAAAGGAAAATCTATTCCATCTTTTACGTATTGCAGTAAAAGACACAAATGTTGAAATGTAGCTACAATTGTTATGGCGTTTTTATTCACGGTGTTATAAGCATAAAAAAAAAAACTTTTGGCATGATATTGACATACCGGTCTCTCGCCTCCAGTTCAAGCTGATATCTCTAGGCCTACGAGGTTCTGTCGGAGCCTAAGAAGAGGGACCTGTATGACCAGGGTGGAGAGCAGGCTATCAAGGATGGCGGCATGGGAGGACGCGGTTCTCCTATGGACATATTCAACATGTTCTTTGGAGGCGGAGGAAGAATGCCTCAGAAGGATAGGGAGAGGTAATACTAAATGTTACAAATGTCCTGTCTCGTATTAAGGGGCGGTTTCACAGATGAGGTTTACACTAGTCCAGGGCTAGAAAGCAAGACCAATGGAGGAATGTCTATTAAGATAAAATAAAAAATAAAACGTTTTTAGTCCAGGATTAGGGCTCTAATCTGTGTCCAGGAAATTGCCGTTATCTGTTATTTGTGTTACAGAAATATGATTGTGTGTTTGGTCCAGGTAAAACGTGGTCATCAGCTCACTGTGACCCTGGAGGAGATGTACAATGGAACCAAGAGGAAATTGGCCCTGCAGAAAACGTCATCTGTGGAAAATGTAAGGTATGTTGAGATCCAATATCGAAACAAAGCTTCCCATTATCAGAGCTGAGCCCATAGTCACAGATCTATCAGAGTACTGATGTGGGATCAGTTTTACCTTTGAAATCATAATGACTCGACCCTGACCCTAAACCCTCTGACCCTCTGACCCCAACCCCCTAACCCCAACCCTGACCCCTGACCCCAACCCCTGACCCCAAACCCCAACCCCAACCTCTAACCCTGACCCTAACCCTGACCCCCACCCGTAACCCTGACCCCCAACCCCCTAACCCCAACCCTCTAAGCCTACTGACTCTAATCCCTAACCCCTACCTGACCCTCCAACCCTGGACCTCCAACCCTTAACCTAACCCCAACCCTCTGCCCCAACTGACCCCAACCCCCTCTATCTGACCCCAACCCTCTGTTACTGCCCCAACCTCTAACCCCTAACCTGCCCAACCCCTAACCCTACCCTACCTGACCCTAACCTGACCCCAACCTCTAACCCCTACCTAACCCTGACCCTAACTACCAACTCTACCTGACCCCATGACCCTCAAACCTCGACCCCAACCCTCTAACCCTGACCCTCTAACCCAACTGACCCTGACCCCAACCTCTGACCCCAACCCTCTAACCCTGACCCAACCCCAACCCTAACCCCCTGACCCCAACCCTAACCCTGACTCCAACCCAACTCTGACCCCAACAAACCCTCTAACCCTGACCCCAACCCTCCTAACCCACAACCAACCCTGACCCCAACCCACGACCCCAACCCAACCCTGACCCCAAACCCTCTAACCGGGACCCCAACCCCAACTCCCTGACCCCAACCCAGACCCCCAACCCAACCTGACCCAACCCGACCCCCAACCAACTGACCCCAACCCTCTACGACCCCAACCCCCCAACCCCTAACCCTGACCCCAACCTGACCCCAACCCATAACCCTGACCCCAACCCTCTGACCCCAACCCCAACCCACCAACCCAACTTGACCCCAAACCTCTAACCCTGACCCCAACCCAACCTCCTGACCCAACCCTGACCCCAACCTAACTCAACCCTGACCCCAACCTGAGACCCCAACCCAAAACCTGACCCCAACCAACCCCAACCCCACCCCTGACCCCAACCCCACCCCACCCCAACCCCAACCTGACCCCAACCCTGACCCCCCAACCCTCTAACGACCCCAACCCAACCCTGACCCTGACCCCAACCTGACCCCAACCCAAAACCCCAACCTCCAACCCCGACCCCAACCCCCCGACCCCAACCCTCAACCCTGACCCCACCCCAACCCCAACCCTGACCCCAACCCCTTGACCCCAACCCCTAAGTAGTGGATACCTGATCATGCAGAGCACGTTACTTCGTGGAGCAGCAGGCTCCAGCCCCGTGGTCTCCTTCCGCTCCACCCGGGTTCTGAAGTCCATTATCTGGTTTTCTTTTACTGCAGGCTACGGCGGTAAGAAGGGTGCCTGTAGACGTGGGGCATGCAAAGGCAGAGGAGTGGAGACCAAGGTGCAGCAGATCGAGTCCAGGAA
>NW_025550773.1:22500-35927 GCF_905237065.1 Salmo salar | reverse complement strand
CTCATCCTGCCCTCACCGTCCCTCTCCCCTCACCGCCCTTCTCCTATCCACACTCACCGTCCCTCTCCTATCCACCTCACCGTCCCCCTCTCCCCTTACCGCCCTCTCCTAACACCCTCACCGTCCCTCTTCTATCCACCTCACGTCCCTCTCCCTCACGTCCCCTCTCCTATCCACCCCTCACCGTCCCCTCTCCTCACCGCCCCCTCTTCTATCCACCCTCACCATCCCTCTCCTATCCACCCACCGTCCCCTCTCCACCCCTCACCGCCCCCTCTCCTATCCACCCTCACCGCCCCTCTCCTATCCACCTCACCGTCCCCTCTCCACTCACCGCCTCTCCTATACACCCTCACCGTCCCCTCCTCCTATCCACCCTCACCGTCCCCTCTCCCCTCACCGCCCCTCTCCTATCCACCCTCACCGCCCCCTCTCCCTATCCACCCTCACCGCCCCTCTCTATCCACCCTCACCGTCCCCTCTCCTATCCACCCTCACCGTCCCTCTCCTATCCACCCTCAACGCCCTTCTCTCTATCCACCCTCACCGCCCTCTCCTATCCACCCTCACCGCCCCCTCTCTCTGCCCCTGTTGAAAACTGTGTGGATTACGTCATCATGACACCATCTAAATGATTGGGTGACTTAGCCAATAGTTTAGCAGTATGACGAATGTGATATTAACCTATGGACAGGCCAACTCCAGGACAGATGGATGTCAAAGAACAAGCCATCTAAGATGTGGGGTTGTTTCCAGGAAGTATTTAGGTTAAAGACGTCAGTGAAAGTGGAATCCCCTAGGTACATCCGATCCACTAGTCTGTATCTCTAAGTCGTCACATAGGGAGTCCACTGCTGACCACGTCTCCACTAGAGCCAATGTCATGTCAAGACAACGTGATGGTTGATACACATCCTGCTTAGCCGCGATTGAATACCCATACTATCAATCAAATCTATTTATAAAGCCCTTTTACATCACCAGATGTCACAAAAATCAGCAGATGTCACTAACATACTGTATATTATATGCTCAATAAGTACATACTACATACCACATACTATTAGTTCATTTTAGTATGCTGTAAAGAAACACTATCCTTTCATTTGATTGTACTAGAGCTTTGCCTGTCTACCGGAAGTTGATGCTGTTGCTATGCAACCTCTTGCTAGCTTGTTAGCATAACAAATGACTAGCTACACATCTTACAACTTCATTAACAATGTCCATTGAGAACGCTATACTACTTAGCTAAGCTAAGAATGACGTGAATAATCAAGTCAATAAATGTTGGGTAGTTAGTTAGATAGCGTATAGTTAACTCTATACTGGCGAGTTCGATGTGTTAGTAGCCAACTAACGCTAGGTAGCTAGCTATCATACCGGTACATACAAGCAACTGCTGTAATGATATGCTATGCGGTTCATAACAGCCAACATAACTCATTTGAAAAGTAATTACTTTATTACATTGCTCAACATTTCTTAACATTTGTCATAATTTGTAAAAGCAATGAATTTGTATCCGCTCTCGTCGGACTTCGCTGCATATTTTCCGCCGTTTTCTTCAAATCTGAAAATCTTGTAAAATGGCCATTTTCTGAAGAACTGCATTATGGGCCCTAAAAGCACGGCAATAGTATCCATTGCTTGTATACATTGTATTTTGCGAAAGTAGTACAACATCTGGGAAATTTTGGCATACTAACTATATCCATACTGATGACCAATAAGCATAGTACATACTCAATTTACGTCACAAATAGTACAGTTAGCGGTTAGTAGGAGGATTCAAACAGCTTGTGTATTTAATTCATCTATACAGAAACCAGTTCATGGTCTAGGGATTACTTCGAACGTCCATAGAGAATATCATCATCCGAATTCAGAGACACTCACTGACTGATATCTCTGAAGGGGAGTCTAAGAGATACTCACTGACTGATATCTCTGAAGGGAGTCTCAGAGAGATGAAGCTGACTGATATCTCTGAAGGGAGTCTCAGAGAGATGAGCTGACTGATATCTCAGAAGGGAATCTTAGAGACACTCACTGACTGATATCTCTGAAGGGAGTCTAAGAGAGATGAGCTGACTGATATCTCAGAAGGGAATCTTAGAGACACTCACTGACTGATATCTCTGAAGGGAGTCTAAGAGAGATGAGCTGACTGATATCTCTGAAGGGAGTCTCAGAGAGATGAGCTGACTGATATCTCAGAAGGGAGTCTCAGAGATACTCACTGACTGATATCTCTGAAGGGAGTCTCAGAGAGATGAGCTGACTGATATCTCAGAAGGGAGTCTAAGAGAGATGAGCTGACTGATATCTCAGAAGGGAGTCTTAGAGATACTCACTGACTGATATCTCAGAAGGGAGTCTCAGAGATACTCACTGACTGATATCTCAGAAGGGAGTCTTAGAGATACTCACTGACTGATATCTCAGAAGGGAGTCTCAGAGAGATGAGCTGACTGATATCTCAGAAGGGAATCTTAGAGACACTCACTAACTGATATCTCAGAAGGGAGTCTAAGAGAGATGAGCTGACTGATATCTCAGAAGGGAGTCTTAGAGAGATGAGCTGACTGATATCTCAGAAGGGAGTCTAAGAGATACTCACTGACTGATATCTCAGAAGGGAGTCTTAGAGATACTCACTGACTGATATCTCAGAAGGGAGTCTAAGAGCGATGAGCTGACTGATATCTCAGAAGGGAGTCTAAGAGAGATGAGCTGACAAGATGATATCAATATTTCAGTAGCTGACAAACACAACACCAGTTAGAAGAAGTCAAATAGTACGTTCACCTGGGGTCTGTCTGTATGAATGCCTGTCTGTCTGTTGGTCTAACCCACCAGTCCTATAGTCCTACTGTCATTACATAACCCACCAGTCCTACAGTCCTACTGTCATAACATAACCCACCAGTCCTATAGTCCTACTGTCATAACATAACCCACCAGTCCTACAGTCCTACTGTCATAACATAACCCACCAGTCCTACAGTCCTACTGTCATAACATAACCCACCAGTCAGTCTACAGTCCTACTGTCATAACATAACCCACCAGTCAGTCCTATAGTCATACTGTCATAACATAACCCACCAGTCCTACTGTCATAACATAACCCACCAGTCCTATAGTCCTACTGTCATTACATAACCCACCAGTCCTACAGTCCTACTGTCATAACATAACCCACCAGTCCTACAGTCCTACTGTCATAACATAACCCACCAGTCCTACAGTCCTACTGTCATTACATAACCCACCAGTCCTACTGTCATTACATAACCCACCAGTCCTACAGTCCTACTGTCATAACATAACCCACCAGTCCTACAGTCCTACTGTCATAACATAACCCACCAGTCCTACAGTCCTACTGTCATAACATAACCCACCAGTCAGTCTACAGTCCTACTGTCATAACATAACCCACCAGTCAGTCCTATAGTCATACTGTCATAACATAACCCACCAGTCCTACTGTCATAACATAACCCACCAGTCCTATAGTCCTACTGTCATTACATAACCCACCAGTCCTACAGTCCTACTGTCATAACATAACCCACCAGTCCTACAGTCCTACTGTCATAACATAACCCACCAGTCCTACAGTCCTACTGTCATTACATAACCCACCAGTCCTACTGTCATTACATAACCCACCAGTCCTACAGTCCTACTGTCATAACATAACCCACCAGTCCTACAGTCCTACTATCATAACATAACCCACCAGTCCTACAGTCCTACTGTCATAACATAACCCACCAGTCAGTCCTATAGTCCTACTGTCATAACATAACCCACCAGTCCTACAGTCCTACTGTCATAACATTACCCACCAGTCCTACAGTCCTACTGTCATAACATAACCCACCAGTCCTATAGTCCTACTGTCATTACATAACCCACCAGTCCTATAGTTCCTACTGGCATTACATAACCCACCAGTCCTACAGTCCTACTGTCATTACATAACCCACCAGTCCTACAGTCCTACTGTCATAACATAACCCACCAGTCCTACAGTCCTACTGTCATTACATAACCCACCAGTCATATAGTCCTACTGTCATAACATAACCCACCAGTCCTACTGTCATAACATAACCCACCAGTCCTATAGTTCCTACTGTCACAACATAACCCAACAGTCCTATAGTCCTACTGTCATAACGCAACCCACCAGTCCTACTGTCATAACATAACCCACCAGTCCTATAGTCCTACTGTCATAACACAACCCACCAGTCAGTCATATAGTCCTACTGCCATAACCCACCAGTCAGTCCTACAGTCCTACTGTCGCAACATAACCCACCAGTCAGTCATATAGTCCTACTGTCATAACATAACCCACCAGTCCTACTGTCGTAACATAACCCACCAGTCCTACTGTCATAACATAACCCACCAGTCCTACTGTCATAACATAACCCACCAGTCCTATAGTCCTACTGTCATAACCCACCAGTCCTACTGTCATAACATAACCCACCAGTCATATAGTCCTACTGTCATAACATAACCCACCAGTCCTATAGTCCTACTGTCATAACACAACCCACCAGTCCTACTGTCATAACATAACCCACCAGTCCTACAGTCCTACTGTCATAACATAACCCACCAGTCGTCTACAGTCCTACTGTCATAACATAACCCACCAGTCAGTCCTATAGTTACTGTCATAACATAACCCACCAGTCCTAGTCCTACTGTCATAACATAACCCACCAGTCCTATAGTCCTACTGTCATTACATAACCCACCAGTCCTACAGTCCTGCTGTCATAACATAACCCACCAGTCCTACAGTCCTACTGTCACAACATAACCCACCAGTCCTACAGTCCTACTGTCATTACATAACCCACCAGTCCTACTGTCATTACATAACCCACCAGTCCTACAGTCCTACTGTCATAACATAACCCACCAGTCCTACAGTCCTACTATCATAACATAACCCACCAGTCCTACAGTCCTACTGTCATAACATAACCCACCAGTCGTCCTATAGTCCTACTGTCATAACATAACCCACCAGTCCTACAGTCCTACTGTCATAACATTACCCACCAGTCCTACAGTCCTACTGTCATAACATAACCCACCAGTCCTATAGTCCTACTGTCATTACATAACCCACCAGTCCTATAGTCCTACTGGCATTACATAACCCACCAGTCCTACAGTCCTACTGTCATTACATAACCCACCAGTCCTACAGTCCTACTGTCATAACATAACCCACCAGTCCTACAGTCCTACTGTCATTACATAACCCACCAGTCATAGTCCTACTGTCATAACATAACCCACCAGTCCTACTGTCATAACATAACCCACCAGTCCTATAGTTCTACTGTCATAACATAACCCAACAGTCCTATAGTCCTACTGTCATAACATAACCCACCAGTCCTACTGTCATAACATAACCCACCAGTCCTATAGTCCTACTGTCGTAACATAACCCACCAGTCAGTCATATAGTCCTACTGTCATAACCCACCAGTCAGTCCTACAGTCCTACTGTCATAACATAACCCACCAGTCAGTCCTACAGTCCTACTGTCATAACATAACCCACCAGTCATATAGTCCTACTGTCATAACATAACCCACCAGTCCTATAGTCCTACTGTCATAACATAACCCACCAGTCCTACTGTCATAACATAACCCACCAGTCCTATAGTTCTACTGTCATAACATAACCCACCAGTCCTACTGTCATAACATAACCCACCAGTTCTACTGTCATAACATAACCCACCAGTCCTATAGTCCTACTGTCATAACATAACCCACCAGTCCTATAGTCCTACTGTCATAACATAACCCACCAGTCCTATAGTTCTACTGTCATAACATAACCCACCAGTCCTATAGTCCTACTGTCATAACATAACCCACCAGTCCTATAGTCCTACTGTCATAACATAACCCACCAGTCCTACTGTCATAACATAACCCACCAGTCCTATAGTCCTACTGTCATAACATAACCCACCAGTCCTACTGTCATAACATAACCCACCAGTCCTGCAGTCCTACTGTCATAACATAACCCACCAGTCCTACTCTGTCATAACATAACCCACCAGTCCTACAGTCCTACTGTCATAACATAACCCACCAGTCAGTCTATAGTCCTACTGTCATAACCCACCAGTCGTCCTATAGTTCTACTGTCATAACATAACCCACCAGTCCTACAGTCCTACTGTCATAACATAACCCACCAGTCCTATAGTCCTACTGTCATTACATAACCCACCAGTCCTACTGTCATTACATAACCCACCAGTCTACAGTCCTACTGTCATAACATAACCCACCAGTCATATAGTCCTACTGTCATTACACAACCCACCAGTCCTACAGTCCTACTGTCATAACATAACCCACCAGTCCTATAGTCCTACTGTCACAACCTAACCCACCAGTCCTATAGTCCTACTGTCATAACATAACCCACCAGTCCTACAGTCCTACTGTCATTACATAACCCACCAGTCCTACTGTCATTACATAACCCACCAGTCCTACTGTCGTAACATAACCCACCAGTCCTATAGTCCTACTGTCATTACATAACCCACCAGTCCTACAGTCCTCCTTTCATAACATAACCCACCAGTCAGTCCTACTGTCATAACATAACCCACCAGTCCTACAGTCCTACTGTCATAACATAACCCACCAGTCCTATAGTCCTACTGTCATTACATAACCCACCAGTCCTATAGTCCTACTGTCATAACATAACCCAACAGTCCTATAGTCCTACTGTCATTACATAACCCACCAGTCTACAGTCCTACTGTCATAACATAACCCACCAGTCCATAGTCCTACTGTCATTATATAACCCACCAGTCCTACAGTCCTACTGTCATAACATAACCCACCAGTCCTATAGTCCTACTGTCACAACCTAACCCACCAGTCCTATAGTCCTACTGTCATAACATAACCCACCAGTCCTACAGTCCTACTGTCATTACATAACCCACCAGTCCTACTGTCATTACATAACCCACCAGTCCTACTGTCATAACATAACCCACCAGTCCTATAGTCCTACTGTCATTACATAACCCACCAGTCCTACAGTCCTCCTGTCATAACATAACCCACCAGTCAGTCCTACTGTCATAACATAACCCACCAGTCCTACAGTCCTACTGTCATAACATAACCCACCAGTCCTATAGTAATACTGTCATTACATAACCCACCAGTCCTATAGTCCTACTGTCATAACATAACCCACCAGTCCTATAGTCCTACTGTCATTACATAACCCACCAGTCTACAGTCCTACTGTCATAACATAACCCACCAGTCATATAGTCCTACTGTCATTACATAACCCACCAGTCCTACAGTCCTACTGTCATAACGTAACCCACCAGTCCTATAGTCCTACTGTCACAACCTAACCCACCAGTCCTATAGTCCTACTGTCATAACATAACCCACCAGTCCTACAGTCCTACTGTCATTACATAACCCACCAGTCCTACTGTCATTACATAACCCACCAGTCCTACTGTCATTACATAACCCACCAGTCCTATAGTCCTACTGTCATTACATAACCCACCAGTCCTACAGTCCTCCTGTCATAACATAACCCACCAGTCAGTCCTACTGTCATAACATAACCCACCAGTCCTACAGTCCTACTGTCATAACATAACCCACCAGTCCTACTGTCATAACATAACCCACCAGTCCTACAGTCCTACTGTCATTACATAACCCACCAGTCCTACTGTCATAACATAACCCACCAGTCAGTCCTACTGTCATAACATAACCCACCAGTCCTATAGTCCTACTGTCATTACATAACCCACCAGTCCTACAGCCCTACTGTCATAACATAACCCACCAGTCAGTCCTACTGTCATAACATAACCCACCAGTCCTATAGTCCTACTGTCATTACATAACCCACCAGTCCTACAGTCCTACTGTCATTACATAACCCACCAGTCAGTCATATAGTCCTACTGTCATAACCCACCAGTCAGTCCTACAGTCCTACTGTCATAACATAAACCACCAGTCAGTCATATAGTCCTACTGTCGCAACCCACCAGTCAGTCCTATAGTCCTACTGTCATAACATAACCCACCAGTCCTATAGTCCTACTGTCATAACATAACCCACCAGTCCTACAGTCCTACTGTCATAACATAACCCACCAGTCCTATAGTCCTACTGTCATAACATAACCCACCAGTCCTACAGTCCTGCTGTCATAACATAACCCACCAGTCCTATAGTCCTACTGTCATTACATAACCCACCAGTCATATAGTTCTACTGTCAGAAAATAACCCACCAGTCCTACTGTCATAACATAACCCACCAGTCCTATAGTCCTACTGTCATAACATAACCCACCAGTCCTACTGTTATTACATAACCCACCAGTCCTACTGTCATAACATAACCCACCAGTCCTATACTTCTACTGTCAGAACATAACCCACCAGTCCTAGTGTCATTACATAACCCACCAGTCCTACTGTCATAACATAACCCACCAGTCCTATAGTCCTACTGTCATAACACAACCCACCAGTCCTACAGTCCTACTGTCGTAACATAACCCACCAGTCCTACAGTCCTACTGTCAAAACATAACCCACCAGTCCTACAGTCCTACTGTCATAACATAACCCACCAGTCATATAGTTCTACTGTCAGAACATAACCCACCAGTCCTACTGTCATAGCATAACCCACCAGTCCTATAGTCCTACTGTCATAACATAACCCACCAGTCCTACAGTCCTACTGTCATAACATAACCCACCAGTCCTGCTGTCATAACATAACCCACCAGTCCTATAGTCCTACTGTCATTACATAACCCACCAGTCCTATAGTCCTACTGTCATAACATAACCCACCAGTCCTATAGTCCTACTGTCATAACATAACCCACCAGTCCTACTGTCATAACATAACCCACCAGTCAGTCCTGTAGTCCTACTGTCATAATATAACCCACCAGTCCTACTGTGATAACATAACCCACCAGTCCTATAGTCCTACTGTCATAACATAACCCACCAGTCCTATAGTCCTACTGTCATAACATAACCCAGCAGTCCTATAGTCCTACTGTCATAACATAACCCACCAGCCTGTCTACAGTCCTACTGTCATAACATAACCCACCAGTCCTATAGTCCTACTGTCATAACACAACCCACCAGCCAGTCTACAGTCCTACTGTCATAACATAACCCACCAGTCCTACTGTCATAACATAACCCACCAGTCCTACTGTCATAACATAACCCACCAGTCCTATAGTCCTACTGTCATTACATAACCCACCAGTCCTATAGTCCTACTGTCATAACATAACCCACCAGTCCTATAGTCCTACTGTCATAACATAACCCACCAGTCCTACTGTCATTACATAACCCACCAGTCAGTCCTGTAGTCCTACTGTCATAACATAACCCACCAGTCCTACTGTGATAACATAACCCACCAGTCCTATAGTCCTACTGTCATAACATAACCCACCAGTCCTATAGTCCTACTGTCATAACATAACCCAGCAGTCCTATAGTCCTACTGTCATAACATAACCCACCAGCCTGTCTACAGTCCTACTGTCATAACATAACCCACCAGTCCTATAGTCCTACTGTCATAACATAACCCACCAGCCAGTCTACAGTCCTACTGTCATAACATAACCCACCAGTCCTACTGTGATAACATAACCCACCAGCCAGTCCTACAGTCCTACTGTCATAACACACCACTCCAGTCTGTTTAGCCAGAGGCGACATACAGTGGCTGTCTCCCCAGCCTGCGGACTTCAAAACAAACGGTGTGCAGGGAATGACATTCTTCTTCTCTCCATGTCCCCTCCATCCTTCCTCTCCTCACCATCTCCACTACACCGGCTACACAGGCGATGTCACAGCAACCCATGAGAACCGAGAAACAATTCTCCCTTTTTAGATGTCAGCAGTTTCCTTCTAACGTTATTCCATTCTGACTAGCACTCGGATGGTCATTACGCACGCACCCACCCACCCACCAGCACACACACAGAGGCACGCACAGTAATACCGATAACGTAGAAAATACAAGGCTACCATACCTTTGTTCACTCTCCGCAGTATTTGACATCTGCATTTGAAAGAAAGAGCTATCATACTATCATCTCTCAGTGCGCGCTGGTACGACGCTTGTCGGAGGGCTCTGCTGGTGGTGTAGCGGATTCAGTGCACGGGTATCTGTATTCCCCGCACATAGCAGGAGACAGAGAGCTTGTCTCAGCGGAGAACGGTTACGGTAGCCCACACTTATTTGCGAGCCGCTCCTGGCAGCGTAATGTAACAGTAACGGCAGATAGAAGCATCTATCCCTGCAGCAAGAACCGTGATGTATTCCGTTTCATCACCCCTCAATTCCGTCATGAAATTATATATTTTATCTTCTCTCTCTCTCGCATAAACAAAAATATACGCGTGGAATTGAACTGAAAGGCGTGCGCGTGAACCACTGATGAGAGCTTCAGGTAAAGAAAAATCTGGGATAATCTGTGCGTGCACCGTGCACACCCACCACCATCACCATCCGTTTCGTCGCGGGGTGTCTCGCTGATGTTGAGATTAACAGTCTGTGCTGTGATGAGGGAGGAAGGGAAGGTGGTGGGGTTTAAACTCTCAACTGTATAGCCTACTATGGCGGCTTGCTGCTGGTAGACAAGTCTACCACTACCTTGCGTTGGTCGACAGACAAATACTTTATGTTTTCCATCAATGGATTGTTTCCCTTCCTCTCTCCAAAGCCAGGGGGAGCAGCAGGGTTTCTGATGCTCTGTTCTGTTCTGTTAAACCAGGTGGTGGATGTTCTGTCCTCAACTCCACATTATCATGATGTTCTGTTCTGTTCTCAACTCCACATTATCATGATGTTCTGTTCTCAACTCCACATTATCATGATGTTCTGTTCTCAACTCCACATTATCATGATGTTCTGTTCTCAACACCACATTATCATGATGTTCTGTTCTCAACTCCACATTATCATGATGTTCCAATTTGTAAGTCGCTCTGGATAAGAGCGTCTGCTAAATGACTTAAATGTAAATGTAATGTTCTGTTCTCAACTCCACATTACCATGATGTTCTGTTCTCAACTCCACATTACCATGATGTTCTGTTCTCAACGCCACATGATCATGATGTTCGGTTCTCAATCCACATTATCGTGATGTTCTGTTCTGTTCTCAACCCCACATTATCATGATGTTCTGTTCTGTTCTCAACTCCACATTATCATGATGTTCTATTCTCAACTCCACATTATCATGATGTTCTGTTCTCAACTCCACATTATCATAATGTTCTGTTCTCAACACCACATTATCATGATGTTGTGTTTTGTTCTCAACTCCACATTATCATGATGTTATGTTCTGTTCTCAACCCCACATTATCATGATGTTCTGTCCTGTTCTCAACTACACATTATCATGGCATTCTGTTCTCAACCCCACATTATCATGATGTTCAGTTTTGTTCTCAACTCCACATTATCATGATGTTCTGTTCTGTTCTCAACTCCACATTATCATGATGTTCTGTTCTCAACTCCACATTATCATGATGTTATGTTCTGTTATCAACTCCACATTATCATGATGTTCTGTTCTCAACCCCACATTATCATGATGTTCTGTCTTGTTCTCAACTACACATTATCATGGTATTCTGTTCTCAACCCCACATTATCATGATGTTCAGTTTTGTTCTCAACTCCACATTATTGTGATGTTTTGTTCTGTTCTCAACTCCACATTATCAGGATGTTCTGTCCTGTTCTCAACTACACATTATCATGGCATTCTGTTCTCAACCCCACATTATCATGATGTTCAGTTTTGTTCTCAACTCCACATTATCATGATGTTCTGTTCTGTTCTCAACTCCACATTATCATGATGTTCTGTTCTGTTCTCAACTCCACATTATCATGATGTTCTGTTCTCAACTCCACATTATCATGATGTTATGTTCTGTTATCAACTCCACATTATCATGATGTTCTGTTCTCAACCCCACATTATCATGATGTTCTGTCCTGTTCTCAACTACACATTATCATGGTATTCTGTTCTCAACCCCACATTATCATGATGTTCAGTTTTGTTCTCAACTCCACATTATTGTGATGTTCTGTTCTGTTCTCAACTCCACATTATCAGGATGTTCTGTTCTGTTTTCAACTCCACATTATCATGATGTTCTGTTCTCAACTCCACATTATCATGATGTTATGTTTTGTTCTCAACTCCACATTATCATGATGTTCTGTTCTCAACTCCACATTATCATGATGTTATGTTCTGTTATCAACTCCACATTATCATGATGTTCTGTTCTCAACCCCACATTATCATGATGTTCTGTCCTGTTCTCAACTACACATTATCATGGTATTCTGTTCTCAACCCCACATTATCATGATGTTCAGTTTTGTTCTCAACGCCACATTATCGTGATGTTCTGTTCTGTTCTCAACTCCACATTATCAGAATGTTCTGTTCTGTTTTCAACTCCACATTATAATGCTGTTCTGTTCTCAACTCCACATTATCATGATGTTATGTTTTGTTCTCAACTCCACATTATTGTGATGTTATGTTTTTTTCTCAACTCCACATTATCATAATGTTCTGTTCTCAACACCACATTATCATAATGATCTGTTCTGTTCTCAACTCCACATTATCATGATGTTATGTTCTGTTCTCAACTCCACATTATCATGACGTTATGTTCTGTTCTCAACTCCATATTATCATGATGTTCTGTTCTCAACTCCACGTTATCATGATATTATGTTTTGTTCTCAACCCCACATTATCGTGATGTTCTGTTCTCAACTCCACATTATTGTGATGTTCTGTTTTGTTCTCAACACCACATTATCATGATATTCTGTTCTCAACTCCACATTATCATGCTGTTCTGTTCTCAACCCCACATTATCATTATGTTCTGTTGTCAACCCCACATTATCGTGATGTTTTGTTCTCAACTCCACATTATCATGATGTTCTGTTCTGTTCTCAACTTCACATTATCATGATGTTCTGTTCTGTTCTCAACACCACATTATCATTATGTTCTGTTCTCAACTTCACATTATCACGATGTTCTGTTCGCAACTTCACATTATCATAATGCTCTGTTCTGTTCTCAACTCCACATTATCGTGATGTTCTGTTTTGTTCTCAACGCCACATTATCATGATGTTCTGTTCTGAACTCCACATTATCATAATGCTCTGTTCTGTTCTCAACTCAAACTTATCATGATGTTCTGTTCTGAACTCCAC
>NW_025550773.1:12500-17500 GCF_905237065.1 Salmo salar | reverse complement strand
CTGAGATATAAATGAATCTGTCAAAGTGGCAGACAGAATCTAGTAGCTGTTATTAAGGCCATAATTAAGCGTAGGATAACCAGTGTGTGTCTCCTATCTCCACCATTACCCAGCAGAAACGTCAGTCCCAAGACAGATGAGATGTGAGACAGAGTAAACACACATGACCACCTATCTATCCTTTGTTTTTACATTGGCAGGCTTTGACACAGCTACTGGGTGACCAGGCGAACTGGTAAAACGGTCCAAACAGCAGTGGATATACATGTACCTGAAGGAAATGACTGTGTACGTGTCATTGACATTGACGTGAATGGCATTGGGAACTACTGTACTCATTAAGCTACTGGGTATGGACTGTACAAAACGGTACCATACTCCAACACACTGTGAGGAATTGATCTTATTAAGGGGAAGCTGAAAATATATTATCTATGAGGCTCTGAATATTGAGTGTGAAATAAATGGACAGAGAGATGGGGAGAGAGAAAGAGAGAGCGTGAAGGGTGGAGAGGGAGAGAGAGAGAGGGAGGGAGAAAGAGAGAGGGTGACTGGTAGAGAGGGAGGGAGGGAGGAGGAGGGAGGGAGGAGGGAGGGAGGGAGGGAGGGAGGGAGGGAGGGAGGGAGGGAGGGAGGGAGAGAGAGGGTGAATGGTGGAGAGGGCGGGAGGGAGGGAGGGAGGGAGGGAGGGAGAAAGAGAGAGGGTGACTGGTAGAGAGGAGGGAGGGAGGGAGGGAGGGAGGGAGGGAGGGAGGGAGGGAGGGAGGGAGGGAGGGAGGGAGAAAGAGGGTGAATGGTGGAGAGGGCGGGAGGGAGGGAGGGAGGGGTTGAAGGGTAGGAAGAGAGAGAGAGAGAGAGGGTGAAAGGGAGAGAGAGAGAGAGAAAGGGAGAGCAATAGAGAGAGAAGGAGCGAGAGAAAGATTAGAATTCAGTAACTAGCGTTGAGTCCATGTCCTTTGAGAAATCTCCTAAAGAGATCACATTAGTTCTAAACAGAAGTCAACTCGTTAACATGATAGAATGGCCGCGGTCCAAACAGCACCCTCTTCCTACAGAGCTCTGGTCTAAAGTCTACCATGTAGGTAGTAGGGTCCCGTTTGGGATGCCACTAATAATAGCTGTGCTGCAATGGTCAGCATCCCTGTACCAGCATCCCTCGACCAGCATCCCCGTACCAGGCTCCCTGTACCAGGCTCTCTGTACCAGCATCCCTGTACCAGGCTCTCTGTACCAGCATCCCTCGACCAGCATCCCCATACCAGGCTCCCTGTACCAGCATCCCTCGACCAGCATCCCTGTACCAGTCCCCCTGTACCAGGCTCCCTGTACCAGCATCCCTGTACCAGGCTCCCTGTACCAGACTCTCTGTACCAGACTCCCTGTACCAGACTCCCTGTACCAGACTCTCTGTACCAGGCTCCCTGTACCAGACTCTCTGTACCAGACTCCCTGTACCAGACTCTCAGTACCAGACTCTCTGTACCAGACTCTCTGTACCAGACTCTCTGTACCAGACTCCCTGTACCAGACTCTCTGTACCAGGCTCCCTGTACCAGACTCCCTGTACCAGACTCTCTGTACCAGACTCTCTGTACCAGACTCTCTGTACCAGACTCCCTGTACCAGACTCTCTGTACCAGACTCCCTGTACCAGACTCCCTGTACCAGACTCTCTGTACCAGCATCCCTGTACCAGACTCCCTGTACCAGACTCCCTGTACCAACATCCATGTACCAGACTCTCTGTACCAGACTCTCTGTACCAGACTCCCTGTACCAGACTCTCTGTACCAGACTCCCTGTACCAGACTCTCTGTACCAGACTCTCAGTACCAGGCTCCCTGTACAAGACTCCCTGTACCAGACTCTCTGTACCAGACTCCCTGTACCAGACTCCCTGTACCAGACTCTCTGTACCAGACTCCCTGTACCAGACTCCCTGTACCAGACTCTCTGTACCAGACTCCCTGTACCAGACTCCCTGTACCAGACTCTCTGTACCAGACTCTCTGTACCAGACTCTCTGTACCAGACTCCCTGTACCAGGCTCCCTGTACCAGACTCTCTGTACCAGACTCCCTGTACCAGACTCTCTGTACTAGACTCTCTGTACCAGACTCTCTGTACCAGACTCCCTGTACCAGACTCCCTGTACCAGACTCTCTGTACCAGACTCCCTGTACCAGGCTCTCTGTACCAGACTCTCTGTACCAGACTCTCTGTACCAGACTCTCTGTACCAGACTCCCTGTACCAGACTCCCTGTACCAGACTCTCTGTACCAGACTCTCTGTACCAGACTCCCTGTACCAGACTCTCAGTACCAGACTCTCTGTACCAGACTCTCTGTACCAGACTCTCTGTACCAGGCTCCCTGTACCAGACTCCCTGTACCAGACTCTCTGTACCAGACTCCCTGTACCAGACTCTCTGTACCAGACTCTCAGTACCAGACTCCCTGTACCAGACTCTCTGTACCAGACTCTCTGTACCAGACTCTCTGTACCAGACTCCCTGTACCAGACTCCCTGTACCAGACTCTCTGTACCAGACTCTCTGTACCAGACTCTCTGTACCAGACTCCCTGTACCAGACTCCCTGTACCAGGCTCCCTGTACCAGACTCTCTGTACCAGACTCTCAGTACCAGACTCCCTGTACCAGACTCCCTGTACCAGACTCCCTGTACCAGACTCTCTGTACCAGACTCTCTGTACCAGACTCCCTGTACCAGACTCCCTGTACCAGACTCCCTGTACCAGGCTCTCTGTACCAGACTCTCAGTACCAGACTCCCTGTACCAGACTCTCTGTACCAGACTCCCTGTACCAGACTCTCTGTACCAGACTCTCTGTACCAGACTCCCTGTACCAGACTCTCTGTACCAGACTCCCTGTACCAGGCTCCCTGTACCAGGCTCCCTGTACCAGACTCCTGTACCAGACTCCCTGTACCAGACTCCATGTACCAGACTCTCTGTACCAGACTCCCTGTACCAGGCTCCCTGTACCAGGCTCCCTGTACCAGACTCCCTGTACCAGACTCTCTGTACCAGACTCCCTGTACCAGGCTCTCTGTACCAGACTCCCTGTACCAGACTCTCTGTACCAGACTCCCTGTACCAGACTCTCTGTACCAGACTCTCAGTACCAGACTCCCTGTACCAGACTCTCTGTACCAGACTCTCTGTACCAGACTCCCTGTACCAGACTCCCTGTACCGCCAGCTATGATACTAGCGGCCCCTAGTGGGGAGTTAGAGACAGTGCCTCTGGTTCATTGACTGGAGCAGCATTTCAATGAGCAAGCACAAAGTAACAAGAGTCATTGCTGAAGGAATGTCTGGTAATGGTATTATGGTGCAATGGTACTACCTCACATTAGAACGTAGGTTAACATCCACTGCACTTTCATCTTCTCTGTTTTAGTCATTTCTTTCAGTCCCTTTTATACCCTTCAAAAGGAATATTGATTCAATGTAATGGGAACAAATATAATGATATTTACAGTCGCTACCCGATCATATTATTTGCAAACGAGGTACGGCAATATAATAATGCAACAAAATGAAAACGCGAGGGTACTCTCCTGTGACTGGAGCAGCGTCTCTATCAAATTACAAATCTTCCCTTACAGATATAATTAGCTTGGCCTTTATTGGGCACACAGCAAATAGAGAGAGAGAGAGACAGAGAGAGAGACAGAGAGAAAGACAGAGACAGAGAGAGAGAGAGAGAGAGAGAGAGAGAGAGAGAGAGAGATATTTGAAAACAAATCCAATTTTGATAAAGTCCCATATATATTGAGTGAAATAGCACAGTGTGCATCACAGCAGCCAGAGAGAGGAGGTGGTATATCGAGCGGTGGCTGCCTCATTTCTCACCTGACTTGGTTTAATGAAATGATGGCCAGAGAGGTGAGAGAGACAGAAAAAGCCATATCCGCTAGAAAAAAGGACAAGGTCCAGGCTAAAAGAAATAGCACAGAGGCATCACGTGTCTGTGTTTCTGACATGACTAAAAAGACAAACAGACCAACACAAACGTCACGGACAACCAGGAAATCTCCTGCTGCTGTCCACCAAGGTAGCGATTCAGCATGTAGAAGCCTCAGCAAATCAATAGAACATGACGTTGGTCAGAGGCCACAAGATGGCTACCCACTGCTAAGATGGTCACCGCAACAGCTTCTGGAAATAGTGTCTGTAGTAACAGACTGAACACAGTAAACAGTGAGTAACAGACTGAACACAGTAAACAGTGAGTAACAGACTGAACACAGTAAACAGTGAGTAACAGACTGAACACAGTAAACGGTGAGTAACAGACTGAACACAGTAAACAGTGAGTAACAGACTGAACACAGTAAACAGTGAGTAACAGACTGAACACAGTAAACGGTGAGTAACAGACTGAACACAGTAAACAGTGAGTAACAGACTGAACACAGTAAACGGTGAGTAACAGACTGAACACAGTAAACAGTGAGTAACAGACTGAACACAGTAAACAGTGAGTAACAGACTGAACACAGTAAACAGTGAGTAACAGACTGAACACAGTAAACGGTGAGTAACAGACTGAACACAGTAAACAGTGAGTAACAGACTGAACACAGTAAACAGTGAGTAACAGACTGAACACAGTAAACAGTGAGTAACAGACTGAACACAGTAAACAGTGAGTAACAGACTGAACACAGTAAACGGTGAGTAACAGACTGAACACAGTAAACAGTGAGTAACAGACTGAACACAGTAAACAGTGAGTAACAGACTGAACACAGTAAACGGTGAGTAACAGACTGAACACAGTAAACAGTGAGTAACAGACTGAACACAGTAAACGGTGAGTAACAGACTGAACACAGTAAACAGTGAGTAACAGACTGAACACAGTAAACAGTGAAAAGGAAAATGAATGTATTCTACTGATGACCATAATGGAGCCATCTGCCTGACACGGCTCAACGCTAAACTAAACCATCCTCCTCTCAAACATAAA
>NW_025550773.1:0-10000 GCF_905237065.1 Salmo salar | reverse complement strand
ACATTTAACTGGAAACACACAGCAATAAACAGGACATTTAACTGGAAACACACAGCAATAAACATGACATTTAACTGGAAACACACTGCAATAAACAGGACATTTAACTGGAAACACACTGCAATAAACATGACATTTAACTGGAAACACACAGCAATAAACAGGACATTTAACTGGAAACACACAGCAATAAACAGGACATTTAACTGGAAACACACTGCAATAAACAGGACATTTAACTGGAAACACACTGCAATAAACAGGACATTTAACTGGAAACACAATGCAATAAACATGACATTTAACTGGAAACACACTGCAATAAACAGGACATTTAACTGGAAACACAATGCAATAAACATGACATTTAACTGGAAACACACTGCAATAAACAGGACATTTAACTGGAAACACACTGCAATAAACATGACATTTAACTGGAAACACACTGCAATAAACAGGACATTTAACTGGAAACACACTGCAATAAACAGGACATTTAACTGGAAACACACAGCAATAAACAGGACATTTAACTGGAAACACACAGCAATAAACAGGACATTTAACTGGAAACACACTGCAATAAACATGACATTTAACTGGAAACACACTGCAATAAACAGGACATTTAACTGGAAACACACTGCAATAAACAGGACATTTAACTGGAAACACAATGCAATAAACAGGACATTTAACTGGAAACACACAGCAATAAACAGGACATTTAACTGGAAACACACTGCAATAAACAGGACATTTAACTGGAAACACACTGCAATAAACAGGACATTTAACTGGAAACACACAGCAATAACCATGACATTTAACTGGAAACACACTGCAATAAACAGGACATTTAACTGGAAACACACTGCAATAAACAGGACATTTAACTGGAAACGCACTGCAATAAACATGACATTTAACTGGAAACACACTGCAATAAACAGGACATTTAACTGGAAACACACAGCAATAAACAGGACATTTAACTGGAAACACACTGCAATAAACAGGACATTTAACTGGAAACACACTGCAATAAACAGGACATTTAACTGGAAACACACTGCAATAAACAGGACATTTAACTGGAAACACACTGCAATAAACAGGACATTTAACTGGAAACACACTGCAATAAACAGGACATTTAACTGGAAACACAATGCAATAAACAGGACATTTAACTGGAAACACACTGCAATAAACAGGACATTTAACTGGAAACACACTGCAATAAACATGACATTTAACTGGAAACACACTGCAATAAACAGGACATTTAACTGGAAACACAATGCAATAAACATGACATTTAACTGGAAACACACTGCAATAAACAGGACATTTAACTGGAAACACAATGCAATAAACATGACATTTAACTGGAAACACACTGCAATAAACAGGACATTTAACTGGAAACACACTGCAATAAACAGGACATTTAACTGGAAACACACTGCAATAAACAGGACATTTAACTGGAAACACACTGCAATAAACATGACATTTAACTGGAAACACACTGCAATAAACAGGACATTTAACTGGAAACACACTGCAATAAACAGGACATTTAACTGGAAACACACTGCAATAAACAGGACATTTAACTGGAAACACACTGCAATAAACAGGACATTTAACTGGAAACACACTGCAATAAACAGGACATTTAACTGGAAACACACTGCAATAAACAGGACATTTAACTGGAAACACACTGCAATAAACAGGGCATTTAACTGGAAACACACTGCAATAAACAGGACATTTAACTGGAAACACACTGCAATAAACAGGACATTTAACTGGAAACACACTGCAATAAACAGGACATTTAACTGGAAACACACTGCAATAAACAGGACATTTAACTGGAAACACACTGCAATAAACAGGACATTTAACTGGAAAAACACTAATGCAGGGTCAAGCTGGCTAAAAAGGTAAAACAAGGTCAAGCTTTCAATACGCACAATAACTCATTTGAACAAATATAGTGTATATCCTTGATTTAAACACATTGGTCAAGCTAGGAGTTTCTCAGAACCAGACATCTGGCCTGTCTGTTTCCCGCCCACCTGGGGTATCAGACAGACTGGTAGTCAGGGTGAGAGACCGCCCACCTGGGGTGTCAGTCAGACTGGTAGTCAGGGTGAGAGACCGCCCACCTGGGGTGTCAGTCAGACTGGTAGTCAGGGTGAGAGACCGTCCACCTGGGGTGTCAGACAGACTGGTAGTCAGGGTGAGAGACCGTCCACCTGGGGTGTCAGACAGACTGGTAGTCAGGGTGAGAGACCGTCCACCTGGGGTGTCAGTCAGACTGGTAGTCAGGGTGAGAGACCACCCACCTGGGGTGTCAGACAGACTGGTAGTCAGGGTGAGAGACCGTCCACCTGGGGTGTCAGACAGACTGGTAGTCAGGGTGAGAGACCGCCCACCTGGGGTGTCAGTCAGACTGGTAGTCAGGGTGAGAGACCGTCCACCTGGGGTGTCAGACAGACTGGTAGTCAGGGTGAGAGACCACCCACCTGGGGTGTCAGACAGACTGGTAGTCAGGGTGAGAGACCGCCCACCTGGGGTGTCAGTCAGACTGGTAGTCAGGGTGAGAGACCGTCCACCTGGGGTGTCAGTCAGACTGGTAGTCAGGGTGAGAGACCGCCCACCTGGGGTGTCAGTCAGACTGGTAGTCAGGGTGAGAGACCGTCCACCTGGGGTGTCAGACAGACTGGTAGTCAGGGTGAGAGACCGTCCACCTGGGGTGTCAGACAGACTGGTAGTCAGGGTGAGAGACCATCCACCTGGGGTGTCAGTCAGACTGGTAGTCAGGGTGAGAGACCGCCCACCTGGGGTGTCAGACACACTGGTAGTCAGGGTGAGAGACCGCCCACCTGGGGTGTCAGACAGACTGGTAGTCAGGGTGAGAGACCATCCACCTGGGGTGTCAGTCAGACTGGTAGTCAGGGTGAGAAACCGTCCACCTGGGGTGTCAGTCAGACAGACTGGTAGTCAGGGTGAGAGACCATCCACCTGGGGTGTCAGACAGACTGGTAGTCAGGGTGAGAGACCGCCCACCTGGGGTGTCAGTCAGACTGGTAGTCAGGGTGAGAGACCGTCCACCTGGGGTGTCAGTCAGACTGGTAGTCAGGGTGAGAGACCACCCACCTGGGGTGTCAGAAAGACTGGTAGTCAGGGTGAGAGACCGCCCACCTGGGGTGTCAGTCAGAGTGGTAGTCAGGGTGAGAGACCGTCCACCTGGGGTGTCAGTCAGACTGGTAGTCAGGGTGAGAGACCGTCCACCTGGGGTGTCAGTCAGACTGGTAGTCAGGGTGAGAGACCGTCCACCTGGGGTGTCAGACAGACTGGTAGTCAGGGTGAGAGACCGCCCACCTGGGGTGTCAGACAGACTGGTAGTCAGGGTGAGAGACCGCCCACCTGGGGTGTCAGTCAGACTGGTAGTCAGGGTGAGAGACCGTCCACCTGGGGTGTCAGACAGACTGGTAGTCAGGGTGAGAGACCGTCCACCTGGGGTGTCAGACAGACTGGTAGTCAGGGTGAGAGACCGTCCACCTGGGGTGTCAGTCAGACTGGTAGTCAGGGTGAGAGACCGCCCACCTGGGGTGTCAGTCAGACTGGTAGTCAGGGTGAGAGACCGTCCACCTGGGGTGTCAGACCGACTGGTAGTCAGGGTGAGAGACCGTCCACCTGGGGTGTCAGTCAGACTGGTAGTCAGGGTGAGAGACCGCCCACCTGGGGTGTCAGTCAGACTGGTAGTCAGGGTGAGAGACCGCCCACCTGGGGTGTCAGACAGACTGGTAGTCAGGGTGAGAGACCACCCACCTGGGGTGTCAGTCAGACTGGTAGTCAGGGTGAGAGTCCGTCCACCTGGGGTGTCAGACAGACAGACTGGTAGTCAGGGTGAGAGACCGCCCACCTGGGGGTGTCAGTCAGACTGGTAGTCAGGGTGAGAGACCGTTCACCTGGGGTGTCAGACAGACTGGTAGTCAGGGTGAGAGACCGTCCACCTGGGGTGTCAGACAGACAGACTGGTAGTCAGGGTGAGAGACCATCCACCTGGGGTGTCAGTCAGACAGACTGGTAGTCAGGGTGAGAGACCGCCCACCTGGGGTGTCAGACAGACAGACTGGTAGTCAGGGTGAGAGACCGCCCACCTGGGGTGTCAGTCAGACTGGTAGTCAGGGTGAGAGACCACCCACCTGGGGTGTCAGTCAGACTGGTAGTCAGGGTGAGAGACCGTCCACCTGGGGTGTCAGTCAGACTGGTAGTCAGGGTGAGAGACCACCCACCTGGGGTGTCAGACAGACTGGTAGTCAGGGTGAGAGACCGCCCACCTGGGGTGTCAGTCAGACTGGTAGTCAGGGTGAGAGACCGCCCACCTGGGGTGTCAGTCAGACTGGTAGTCAGGGTGAGAGACCACCCACCTGGGGTGTCAGACAGACTGGTAGTCAGGGTGAGAGACAGCCCACCTGGGGTGTCAGACAGACAGACTGGTAGTCAGGGTGAGAGACCACCCACCTGGGGTGTCAGACAGACAGCTGGTGTCAGGGTGAGAGACCACCCACCTGGGGTGTCAGACAGACTGGTAGTCAGGGTGAGAGACCGCCCACCTGGGGTGTCAGACAGACTGGTAGTCAGGGTGAGAGACCACCCACCTGGGGTGTCAGTCAGACTGGTAGTCAGGGTGAGAGACCGCCCACCTGGGGTGTCAGACAGACTGGTAGTCAGGGTGAGAGACTGTGTGTCCCAAATGGCACCCCCATTCCCTATATAGTGCACTAGTTTTGACCAGGGCCCCATTCCCTATATAGTGCACTAGTTTTGACCAGGGCCCCATTCCCTATATAGTGCACTAGTTTTTCCAGGGCCCTATGGTGATGGGCCCATGTGCTCTGCGTGGGTATCCACTGCAGGAGAGGGACGGTGGATGTACCCTGTGTGTCCCCTAGTCCTACCCACTCCCTGCTACAAGCACTAATTGAAAGGCCTACGCAGCAAGGTCCCCAAACCCCACAACTGCTCCTTTATTTTAAACTATGTGGCTACCAAAGAGGAGGGAGGGAGGGAGGGAGGGAGGGAGGGAGGGAGGGAGGGAGGGAGGGAGGGAGGGAGGGAGGGAGGCGGATAGATAAAGAAAGAGACAACAAGAGAAAGATAGAAATTGAGAAAGAGAAAAGGAGAAAAAGCAATAGAATAGAGGGAGGACAGTACCATCAACCAGGACAATGTTTGATGAATGGGTCTCATAATGACTTAGAGTTTCAGTGCAGGAAGTAGATGGATGACCTGCTGATTGGTAGATAGAAGAGGAGGTTAGGATTGGACAGAGACAGACCCTGTTACTGACTGGCGATGGCTGACTGGCTGATAGAAGAGGAGGTTAGGATTGACAACAACCTGTTACTGACTGGCTGACTGGCTGGCTGATAGAAGAGGAGGTTAGGATTGGACAGAGACAGACCCTGTTACTGACTGGCTGACTGGCTGACTGGCTGATAGAAGAGGAGGTTAGGATTGGACAGAGACAGATCCTGTTACTGGGTGTTACTGACTGGCTGACTGGCTGACTGACTGGCTGGCTGGCTTACTGACTGGCTTACTGACTTACTGACTGGCTGGCTGACAGGCTGGGTAGAGGTGTTCTGTACTGTAGAACAGTTATAACTGGTTTGATCATAAACAGGCTGGGTAGAGGTGTTCTGTACTGTAGAACACAGTTATAACTGGTTTGATCATAAACAGGCTGGGTAGAGGTGTTCTGTACTGTAGAACAGTTATAACTGGTTTGATCATAAACAGGCTGGGTAGAGGTGTTCTGTACTGTAGAACACAGTTATAACTGGTTTGATCATAAACAGGCTGGGTAGAGGTGTTCTGTACTGTAGAACACGTTATAACTGGTTTGATTATAAACAGCCTGGGTAGAGGTGTTCTGTACTGTAGAACAGTTATAACTGGTTTGATCATAAACAGGCTGGGTAGAGGTGTTCTGTACTGTAGAACAGTTATAACTGGTTTGATCATAAACAGGCTGGGTAGAGGTGTTCTGTACTGTAGAACATAGTTATAACTGGTTTGATCATTAACAGGCTGGGTAGAGGTGTTCTGTACTGTAGAACAGTTATAACTGGTTTGATCATAAACAGGCTGGGTAGAGGTGTTCTGTACTGTAGAACAGTTATAACTGGTTTGATCATAAACAGGCTGGGTAGAGGTGTTCTGTACTGTAGAACAGTTATAACTGGTTTGATCATAAACAGGCTGGGTGGAGGTGTTCTGTACTGTAGAACACAGTTATAACTGGTTTGATCATAAACAGGCTGGGTAGAGGTGTTCTGTACTGTAGAACAGTTATAACTGGTTTGATCATAAACAGGCTGGGTAGAGGTGTTCTGTACTGTAGAACACAGTTATAACTGGTTTGATCATAAACAGGCTGGGTAGAGGTGTTCTGTACTGTAGAACAGTTATAACTGGTTTGATCATAAACAGGCTGGGTAGAGGTGTTCTGTACTGTAGAACACAGTTATAACTGGTTTGATCATAAACAGGCTGGGTAGAGGTGTTCTGTACTGTAGAACACAGTTATAACTGGTTTGATCATAAACAGGCTGGGTAGAGGTGTTCTGTACTGTAGAACAGTTATAACTGGTTTGATCATAAACAGGCTGGGTAGAGGTGTTCTGTACTGTAGAACAGTTATAACTGGTTTGATCATAAACAGGCTGGGTAGAGGTGTTCTGTACTGTAGAACAGTTATAACTGGTTTGATCATAAACAGGCTGGGTAGAGGTGTTCTGTACTGTAGAACACAGTTATAACTGGTTTGATCATAAACAGGCTGGGTGGAGGTGTTCTGTACTGTAGAACAGTTATAACTGGTTTGATCATTAACAGGCTGGGTAGAGGTGTTCTGTACTGTAGAACAGTTATAACTGGTTTGATCATAAACAGGCTGGGTAGAGGTGTTCTGTACTGTAGAACAGTTATAACTGGTTTGATCATTAACAGGCTGGGTAGAGGTGTTCTGTACTGTAGAACACAGTTATAACTGGTTTGATCACAAACAGGCTGGGTAGAGGTGTTCTGTACTGTAGAACAGTTATAACTGGTTTGATCATTAACAGGCTGGGTAGAGGTGTTCTGTACTGTAGAACAGTTATAACTGGTTTGATCATAAACAGGCTGGGTAGAGGTGTTCTGTACTGTAGAACAGTTATAACTGGTTTGATCATAAACAGGCTGGGTAGAGGTGTTCTGTACTGTAGAACAGTTATAACTGGTTTGATCATAAACAGGCTGGGTAGAGGTGTTCTGTACTGTAGAACAGTTATAACTGGTTTGATCATAAACAGGCTGGGTAGAGGTGTTCTGTACTGTAGAACAGTTATAACTGGTTTGATCATAAACAGGCTGGGTAGAGGTGTTCTGTACTGTAGAACAGTTATAACTGGTTTGATCATTAACAGGCTGGGTAGAGGTGTTCTGTACTGTAGAACAGTTATAACTGGTTTGATCATAAACAGGCTGGGTAGAGGTGTTCTGTACTGTAGAACACAGTTATAACTGGTTTGATCATTAACAGGCTGGGTAGAGGTGTTCTGTACTGTAGAACACAGTTATAACTGGTTTGATCATAAACAGGCTGGGTAGAGGTGTTCTGTACTGTAGAACAGTTATAACTGGTTTGATCATAAACAGGCTGGGTAGAGGTGTTCTATACTGTAGAACAGTTATAACTGGTTTGATCATTAACAGGCTGGGTAGAGGTGTTCTGTACTGTAGAACAGTTATAACTGGTTTGATCATAAACAGGCTGGGTAGAGGTGTTCTGTACTGCAGAACAGTTATAACTGGTTTGACTCATAAACAGGCTGGGTAGAGGTGTTCTGTACTGTAGAACAGTTATAACTGGTTTGATCATAAACAGGCTGGGTAGAGGTGTTCTGTACTGTAGAACAGTTATAACTGGTTTGATCATAAACAGGCTGGGTAGAGGTGTTCTGTACTGTAGAACAGTTATAACTGGTTTGATCATTAACAGGCTGGGTAGAGGTGTTCTGTACTGTAGAACAGTTATAACTGGTTTGATCATTAACAGGCTGGGTAGAGGTGTTCTGTACTGTAGAACAGTTATAACTGGTTTGATCATTAACAGGCTGGGTAGAGGTGTTCTGTACTGTAGAACAGTTATAACTGGTTTGATCATTAACAGGCTGGGTAGAGGTGTTCTGTACTGTAGAACAGTTATAACTGGTTTGATCATAAACAGGCTGGGTAGAGGTGTTCTGTACTGTAGAACACAGTTATAACTGGTTTGATCATAAACAGGCTGGGTAGAGGTGTTCTGTACTGTAGAACAGTTATAACTGGTTTGATCATAAACAGGCTGGGTAGAGGTGTTCTGTACTGTAGAACAGTTATAACTGGTTTGATCATAAACAGGCTGGGTAGAGGTGTTCTGTACTGTAGAACAGTTATAACTGGTTTGATCATAAACAGGCTGGGTAGAGGTGTTCTGTACTGTAGAACAGTTATAACTGGTTTGATCATAAACAGGCTGGGTAGAGGTGTTCTGTACTGTAGAACACAGTTATAACTGGTTTGATCATAAACAGGCTGGGTAGAGGTGTTCTGTACTGTAGAACAGTTATAACTGGTTTGATCATAAACAGGCTGGGTAGAGGTGTTCTGTACTGTAGAACAGTTATAACTGGTTTGATCATAAACAGGCTGGGTAGAGGTGTTCTGTACTGTAGAACAGTTATAACTGGTTTGATCATAAACAGGCTGGGTAGAGGTGTTCTGTACTGTAGAACAGTTATAACTGGTTTGATCATAAACAGGCTGGGTAGAGGTGTTCTGTACTGTAGAACAGTTATAACTGGTTTGATCATTAACAGGCTGGGTAGAGGTGTTCTGTACTGTAGAACAGTTATAACTGGTTTGATCATAAAGCAGGCTGGGTAGAGGTGTTCTGTACTGTAGAACAGTTATAACTGGTTTGATCATTAACAGGCTGGGTAGAGGTGTTCTGTACTGTAGAACAGTTATAACTGGTTTGATCATTAACAGGCTGGGTGGAGGTGTTCTGTACTGTAGAACAGTTATAACTGGTTTTGATCATTAACAGGCTGGGTAGAGGTGTTCTGTACTGTAGAACACAGTTATAATCTGGTTTGATCATTAACAGGCTGGGTAGAGGTGTTCTGTACTGTAGAACACAGTTATAACTGGTTTGATCATAAACAGGCTGGGTAGAGGTGTTCTGTACTGGAGAACACAGTTACTAACTGGTTTGATCATTAACAGGCTGGGTAGAGGTGTTCTGCACTGTAGAACAGCTATAACTGGTTTGATCATAAACAGGCTGGGTAGAGGTGTTCTGTACTGTAGAACACAGTTATAACTGGTTTGATCATAAACAGGCTTTGGGGTAGAGGTGTTTCTGTACTGTAGAACACAGTTATACAACTGGTTTGATCATAAACAGGCTGGGTAGAGGTGTCAACTTGTACTGTAGAACAGTTATAACTGGTTTGGATCATAAACAGGCTGGGTAGAGGTGTTCTGGTACTGTAGAACAAAGCTATAACTGGCTTGATCATTAACAGGCTGGGTAGACGTAAGCTCTGTACTGTAGAACAGTTATAATTGGTTTGATCATTAACAGGCTGGGTAGAGGTGTTCTGTACTGCAGAACACAAAGTTATAACTGGCTTGATCATAAACAGTCGGTAGAGGTGTTCGTACTGTAGAACAGTTATAACTGGTTTGGATTGGTCAACAGGCTGGGTGGAGGTGTTCTGTACTGTAGAACATAGTTATAACTGGTTTGATCATAAACAGATAGTCAGTAGGAGGTGTTCTGTACCAGAACACAGTTAAAAATTGGGTTTGATCACAAACAGGCTGTGGAGGTGTTCTGAGAGCTGTAGAACAAAGTTATAACTGGTTTGACTATTAA